>NC_092719.1:94298860-94301360 GCF_047496885.1 Scyliorhinus torazame
GGTGGGACGAGCGGGGGGGGGGGGGGGGGGCGAAGAGGGATTGTATGATTAATCCTGCGGTATGGTAACTTTTCTTTCTCCCACAGGTGGTGATGGGGGGAGGTGGGGAGGGAGAGGAGATGGGGCGTTGGCCATGGGAGGCGGGGCCGAGGGAGAGGCGCGGGCTTGGTTCCCGCGCTATGATAATTATGGCGGGAATAGAGAAGCAGGAAGGAGGGGGCGCCGCACGGGGCGAGCCGTGATCACGGGGGGAAGCCGAGGTCAGCCAGAGTTTGCTGACTTCTGGGAGCAACATGGGGGGAGTAATTACGCTAGCGGGGGGTCTAGCGGGGGGGGAGGGGGGAATTACTGGGTTGCTGCTGCTGGGGAAAGGGGGGAGTGGGTGCGGGAAAGGATGGGCGGGGGGGCACCGTCTGGGAGAAATACAGCCGCGTGGGAACTGGGCGAGAAGCTGGAAAAAGATGATGGCTAACCGGCAAGGGGGGGGTGGGAAGCCCCCCAACTCGGCTGATCACGTGGAACGTGAGGGGGCTTAACGGGCCGATAAAGAGGGCACGAGTACTCGCACACCTTAAGAAACTTAAAGCAGATGTGGTCATGTTACAGGAAACGCACCTGAAACTGATAGATCAGGTTAGGTTGCGCAAAGGATGGGTAGGGCAGGTGTTCCATTCGGGGCTGGATGCGAAAAACAGGGGGGTGGCTATATTAGTGGGGAAGCGGGTAATGTTCGAGGCAAAGACTATAGTGGCGGATAACGGGGGCAGATACGTGATGGTGAGTGGCAAATTACAGGGAGAGATGGTGGTGTTGGTAAACGTGTATGCCCCAAATTGGGACGATGCCAATTTTATGAGGCGAATGCTAGGACGCATCCCAGACCTAGAGACCGGAAAGCTGATAATGGGGGGAGACTTTAACACGGTGTTGGAACCAAGGCTGGATAGGTCGAAGTCCAGGACTGGTAGGAGGCCGGCAGCAGCCAAGGTGCTTAAGGATTTTATGGAGCAGATGGGAGGGGTGGACCCGTGGAGATTCAGTAGACCTAGGAGTAAGGAGTTCTCGTTTTTCTCCTATGTCCATAAAGTCTATTCACGCATAGACTTTTTTGTGTTGGGTAGGGCATTGATCCCGAGGGTGAGGGGAACGGAATATACGGCTATAGCCATTTCGGATCATGCCCCACACTGGGTAGACTTGGAGATAGGGGAGGAAACAAGAGGGCGTCCACCCTGGAGAATGGATATGGGACTAATGGCGGATGAGGGGGTGTGCTTAAGGGTGAGGGGATGCATTGAAAAGTACTTGGAACTCAATGACAATGGGGAGGTTCAGGTGGGAGTGGTCTGGGAGGCGTTGAAGGCGGTGGTTAGGGGGGAGCTGATATCAATAAGCACACATAAAGGGAAGCAGGAGAGTAAGGAACGGGAGCGGTTGTTGCAAGAACTTTTGAGGGTGGACAGACAGTATGCGGAAGCACCGGAGGAGGGACTGTATAGGGAAAGGCAAAGGCTGCATGTGGAATTTGACTTGCTGACCACAGGCACTGCAGAGGCACAATGGAGGAAGGCGCAGGGTGTACAGTATGAATATGGAGAGAAGGCGAGCAGATTGCTGGCACACCAATTGAGGAAAAGGGGAGCAGCGAGGGAAATAGGGGGGATGAGAGACGAAGATGGAGAGACGGAGCGGGGAGCGGAGAGAGTGAATGAAGTGTTTAAGACATTTTATAAAAAATTGTATGAAGCTCAACCCCCGGATGGGAGGGAGAGAATGATGGAGTTTTTGGATCGGCTGGAAATTCCCAAGGTGGAAGAGCAGGAAAGGATGGGATTGGGAGCACAGATCACGGTAGAAGAAGTGGTGAAAGGAATTAGGAACATGCAGACGGGAAAGGCCCCGGGACCGGACGGATTCCCAGTTGAATTTTACAGAAAATATTTGGACTTGCTCGCCCCCGCTACTGACGAGGACCTTCAACGAGGCAAAGGAAAGGGGACAACTGCCCCCGACTATGTCAGAAGCAACGATATCACTTCTTTTAAAGAAGGAAAAGGATCCGCTACAATGCGGGTCCTACAGACCAATCTCCCTCCTCAATGTAGATGCCAAGGTCTTGGCCAAGGTAATGGCAATGAGAATAGAGGAATGTGTCCCGGGGGTGGTTCATGAGGACCAAACTGGGTTTGTGAAGGGGAGACAGCTGAACACGAACATACGGAAGTTGTTAGGGGTAATGATGATGGCCCCACCAGAGGGTGAAACGGAGATAGTAGTGGCGATGGATGCCGAGAAAGCATTTGATAGAGTGGAGTGGGATTATCTGTGGGAGGTGTTGAGGAGATTTGGGTTCGGAGAGGGGTATGTTAGATGGGTGCAGCTGTTGTATAGGGCCCCAGTGGCGAGTGTGGTCACGAATGGACGGGGATCGGCATATTTTCGGCTCCATAGAGGGACAAGGCAGGGATGTCCTCTGTCTCCATTACTGTTTGCACTGGCG
>NC_092719.1:94383860-94386360 GCF_047496885.1 Scyliorhinus torazame
TCTATCAATCTATCTAACTGTCTATGTATCTATCTATCGATCTATCTAACTGTCTATCTATCTATCGATCTATCCATCTATCAATATACCTATCTATCTGCCTATCTATCTATCTATCTATCTATCTATCTATCTATCTATCTATCTTTCTATCTCACTATCTATCTGCCGATCTATCTTTCTATCTATCTACCAAACTAGCTCTCAAACTATAAATCTAACGATCTCTTTGCCTACCTATCTATCTCTCTATCGGGCTATCTATCTAACTATCTCTCTCTCTATCTATCAATATATCTATCTATCTATCTATTTATCTATCTATCTACCTATCTATCTATCTCTCTATCTATCGAACTATATATCTATCTAATTAACTATCTAGATGTTCAGCAAACTGTCTGTCTATGTATCCATCTATCTATCTATCTATCTATCTATCTATCGATCCATCTATCTATCTGTCTATCTATTTTTCTCACTATCTATCCAACGATTTATCTATTTATCTATCTATATATATGTTTATCAATCTGTCTGTCTATCTATCTATATATCTATCTATCACTCTATCTCTCTATGTATCTATCTACCGATCTATCTTTCTATCTATCTATCTCTCTATCTGTATCTCTCTCTATCTATCTATCTGTCTATCTATCTGTCTATCTATGTATCTGTCTATCTAACTGTCTACCTACATATCTAACGGTCTACCTATCTATCTATCTATATATCTTTCTATCTATCTGTCTATCTATCTATCTATCTATCCATCTGTCTGTTTGTCTATCTATCTATCTATATATCTATCAATCTATCTATCTATCTATCATTCTATCTAACTAGCTATCTACCGGTCTATCTATCTATCTATCTACCTGTCTATCTATCTATTTTTCTTACTATTATTCTACCGATCTATCTATCTATCTATTTATCTATCTATCTATATGTTTATCAATCGGTCTGTCTTTCCATCTGTATTTCTATCTATCTATCTATCTATCTATCTATCTATCTATCTATCTATCTATCTATCTATCGATCGATCTATCTATCTATCTATCTATCAATATACCTATCTATCTGGTTATCTATCTATCTACCTATCTATCTATCTATCTATCATTCTATCTCACTATCTATCTACCGATCTATCTTTCTATCTATCTATTATTCTACCAAACTATCTCTCAAACTATAAATCTAATGATCTCATTGCCTACCTATCTATTTCTCTATCGAGCTATCTATCTATCTAACTACCTATCTCTCTATCTATCAATATATCTATCTATCTATTTATCTATCTATCTGTCTATCTATCATTCTATCTAACTATCTATCTACCGATCTATCTATCTCTCTATTTATCCATCTATCTACCTATCCAACTATCTGTCGCCCTATCTATCTATCTATCTGCCTGCCTATCTATCTATCAATCTATCTGTCTATCTCTCTATCGCGCTATCTAGCTATCTATCTAACTATCCATCTCTCTATCAATATACCTATCTATCTATCTATCTACCTATCTATCCATCTGTCTATCTATCGAACTATATATCTATCTAATTACCTATCTAGATGTTTAGCAAACTGTCTGTCTATGTATCCATCTATCTATCTATCTACCCATCTATCTATCTATCTATCTATCTATCTATGTTTCTATCTATCTATCTATCTATCTATCCATCTATCTATCTATCTACCCATCTATCTATCTATCTATCTATCTATGTTTCTATCTATCTACCTACCTATCTATCTCTCTTTCTATCTATCTATCTATTTTTCCATCTATCTATCTATCTATTCAACTATCTATCTCTCTATTTATCTATCTATCTATCTTTCTATCTATCTAACTGTCTACCTATCTATCTATCTATCTATCTATCTATCTACCTATCTATCTATCTGTCTGTCTATCTATCAGTCTATCTATCTATCTGTCTATCTAACTGTCTACCTACCTACCTATCTATCTAACGGTCTACCTATCTATCTATCTATATATCTTTCTATCTACCTATCTATCTGTCTATCTATCTATCTAACTATCAGTCTCTCTATCTACCTACCTATCTCTCTATCTATCTATCTGTCCGTCTGTCTATCCATCCATCTATCTATCTATCTATCTATCCATCATTCTTTCTAACTATCTATGTATCTATCTATGTGTCTATCTATCAGTCTATTTATCTTTCAATCTATCTATCATTCTATATAACGATCTATCTGCCGATCTATCTATCTATCTATCTCCCTACCTACCTACCTATCTCTCTATCTATCTAGCTATCTATCTGTCTGTTATCTTTCTCTCAATCTATATATATCTATCTATATATCTGTCTATCTATCTGTCTTTCAATCTATCTACCTATATATCTGTCTATCTAACTGTCTATCTATCTATCAATATATCTATCTATCTATCTAACTGTCTATCTGTCTATCTATCTATCTGCCTATCTATCTATCT
>NC_092719.1:94411360-94423860 GCF_047496885.1 Scyliorhinus torazame
TATCAATCTATCTATCTATCTATCATTCCATCTCACTATCTATCTACAGATCTATCTTTCTATCTTTCTATCGATCTATCTAGCTACCAAACTATCTCTCAAACTATAAATCTAACGATCTCTTTGCCTACCTATCTATCTCTCTATCGATCTATCTATCTATCTCTCTATCTATCAATATACTTTATCTATCTATCTATCTATCTGTCTCTCTCTATCTATCTATCTGTTTGTCTGCCTGTCTATCTATTTACCTTTCTATCTATCTAACATTCTAGCTCACTATCAATCTACCGATCTATCTTTCTATCTATCTAGCTATCTATCGATCTATCTAACTTTCGATCTATCTATCTATCTATCAATCCATCTATCTATCACTCTATCTAACTACCTATCTACCGATCTATCTATCTATCTATCTATCTGCCTATCTGCCTATCTATCTGTCTCTCTCTCTGTCTATCTATCTATCTGTCTGTCTATCTAACTGTCTATCTGTCTATCTATCTATCAATATACCTATCTATCTATCTATCGATCTGTCTCTCTCTCTATCTATCTATCTGTCTGTCTGTCAATCCATCCATCTATCTATCTATCTATTGATCAATCTATCTATCATTCTATCATTCTATCTAACTATCTATCTGCCGATCTATCCATCTGTCTATCTATCTATCTATCTATCTACCTACCTACCTATCTATCTATCTATATATCTGTCTGTCTGTCTATCTATCTATCTGTCTATCTACATGTCTGTCTATCTATCTATCTATCTATCTATCTATCTATCTATCTACCAATATACCTATCTATCTATCTATCTGCCTATCTATCTATCATTCTATCTCACTATCTATCTACCGATATATCTTTTTATCTTTCTATCTTTCTATCTTTCTATCTATCTCTCTATCTATCTACCAAACTATCTCTCAAACTATAAATCTGACGATCTCTTTGCCTACCTATCTATCTCTCTATCGATCAATCTATCTGCCTATCTATCATTCCATCTAACTATCTATCTACTGATCTATCTATCTATCTATATATCTGTCTGTCTATCTATCTATCTATCTACCAAACTATCTCTCAAACTATAAATCTAACAATCTCTTTGCATACCCATCTATCTCTCTATCGATCAATCTATCTATCTAACTATCTATCTATCTATCAATATACCTATCTATCTATCTATCTGACTGTCTGTCTGTCTGTCTGTCTGTCTATCTATTTATCAAACATTCTATCTCACTATCTATCTACCGATCCATCTTTCTATCTATCTATCCATCTATCGATCGATCGATCTATCTATCTATCTATCAATCCATCTATCTATCATTCTATCCAACTACCTATCTATCTATCTATCAATCTATCTGTCAATCTATCATTCTATCTATCTATCTGTCTGTCTGTCTGTCTGCCTATCTATCTACCTACT
Source organism: Scyliorhinus torazame (assembly GCF_047496885.1). Classification (NCBI taxonomy): domain Eukaryota; kingdom Metazoa; phylum Chordata; class Chondrichthyes; order Carcharhiniformes; family Scyliorhinidae; genus Scyliorhinus; species Scyliorhinus torazame. The sequence continues at coordinate 94,412,820 of NC_092719.1, forward strand.
TACCTACCTACCTATCTATCTATCTATCTATCAATCTATATATCTATCTGTCTGTCTGTCTGTCTGTCCATCTATGTATCAATCTATCTATCATTCTATCAAACTACCTGTCTACCGATCTATCTATCTATCTATCTGCCTATCTATCTATCTATCTGCCTATCTGCCTATCCATCTATCTGTCTATCTATCTGTCTCTCTGTCTCTCTATCTATCTATCTGTCCATCTATCTATGTATCTATCTATCAATCTATCTGTCTATCTGTCATTCTATCTAACTATCTTTCTACCGATCTATCTATCTATCTGCCTAGCTGCCTATTTATCTATCTATCTGTCTGTCTATCTATCTATCTGCCTATCTAACTGTCTATCTATCTATCCATCTATCTATCTGTCTCTCTCACAATATACCTATCTAACATTCTATCTATCTACCGCTCTATCTTTCTATCTATCTAGCTATCTATCGATCTATCGATCTATCTATCTATCATTCTATCTAACTACCTATCTACCGATCTATCTATCTATCTACCTATCTGTCTGTCTGTCTGTCTGTCTGTCTGTCTGTCTATCTATCTATCTATCTATCTATCTATCTATCTATCTATCTATCTATCTATCTATCTATCTATCTATCTATCTATCTGTCTCTCTATCTATCTATCTATCTATCTATATCTGTCTGTCTACCGAACTGTCTATCTATCTATCGCTCAATATATCTATCTATCTATCTATCTGTCTCTCTCTCTCTCTATCTATCTATCTATGTATCTATCTATCTGTCTGTCTGTCTATCCATCCATCTGTCTATCTATCTATCGATCAATCTATCTGCCTATCTATCATTCTATCTAACTATCTATCTACCGATCTATCTATCTGTCTGTCTGTCTGTCTATCTATCTATCTATCTATATGTGTATCTATGTATCAATCTATATATCTATCTATATATCTGTCTGTCTATCTATCTATCTATCTAACAAACTATCTCTCAAACTATAAATCTAATGATCTCGTTGCCTACCTATCTATCTCTCTACCGATCTATCTATCTATCTATCTATCTATCAATATATCTATCTATCTATCTATCTATCTGTCTGTCTGTCTTTATCTATCTATCTAACATTCTATCTATCTAACATTCTATCTCACTATCTATCTACCTATCTATCTATCTATCTATCTATCCACCTACCTATCTATCTGCCTATCTGCCTATCTATCTATCTATCTACCTATTTATCTGTCAATCTATCTATCTATCTATCATTCTATCTAACTACCTATCTACCGATCAATCTATCTATCTATCTGCCTATCTATCTGCCTATCTGCCTATCTATCTATCTATCTAGCTATCAAACTATCTATCTATCTATCTATCTATCTATCTATCAATATACCTGTCTATCTATCTAACTGTCTATCTATCTATCTATCTATCTATCTATCTGTCTCTATGTCTGTCTGTCTGTCTGTCTGTCTGTCTCTCTATCTATCTATCTGTCTGTCTGTCTCTCTATCTATCTATCTATCTAACAAACTATCTCTCAAACTATAAATCAAACGATCTCTTTGCCTACCTATCTATCTCTCTATCGATTTATCGATCTATCTATCTATCTATCAACATAGCTATCTATCTATCTATCTATCAATCTATCTATCTATATGTTTATCTATCTATCTATCTCTCTGCCTATCTATCTGTCTATCTATCTCTCTCTCTCTTTCTCTCTCTCTCTCTCTATCTATCTATCTATCTATCTATCTATCAATCGCTCTATCTATCTATCATTCTATCTAACTACCCATCTACCGATCTATCTATCTATCTGCCTATCTATCTATCTATCTATCTATCTACCTATCTGCATATCTATCTATCTATCTATCTATCTATCTATCTATCTGTCTCTCCCTCTCTCTATCTATATGTCTGTCTGTCTGTCTGTTCTCTCTCTCTCTCTATCTATCTATCTGTCTGTCTGTCTGTCTGTCTATCCATCCATCCATTAATCTATCTATCTATCTATCTATCTATCTATCTATCTATCTATCTGTCTGTCTCCTCCTCTATCTATCTGTCTGTCTCTCTCTCTCTCTCTTCTATCTATCTATCTGTCTGTCTGTCTGTCTCTATCCATCCATCCATTAATCTATCTATCTATCTATTTTTCTATCTATCTGCTATCTATCTGCATATCTGCCTATCTGCATATCTTCTCTATCTGTCTCTCTATCTATCTATCTATCTCTGTCTGTCTGTCTGTCTATCTGTCTATCTATCTATCTATCTGTCTATCTAGCTGTCTATTCCATCTATCTATCTATCTATCTATCAATATACCTATCTATCAATCTATCTATCTATCATTCTATCTCACTATCTATCTACAGATCTATCTTTCTATCTTTCTATCTATCTATCTATCTATCTACCAAACGTATCTCGCAAACTATAAATCTAACGATCTCTTTGCCTACCTATCTATCTATCGATCTATCTATCTATCTATCAATATACTTTATCTATCTATATATCTATCTATCTATCTGTCTCTCTCTATCTATCTATCTGTTTGTCTGTCTGTCTATCTAATTTACCTTTCTCTATAATCTAACATTCTAGCTCACTATCTATCTACCGATCTATCTTCTTCTACTCTCATCTATCTATCTATCTATCTATCTATCTATCTTCATTCTATCTATCTATCTATCTTTAATCCATCTATCTATCATTCTATCTAACTACTATCTACACAGTCGAGACTGAGTACTGTGTACAGTCTGGTCGCCTCATTTTAGGAAGGATGTGGAAGCTCTGGAAAAGGGTGCAAAGAAGATTTACCAGGATGTTGCCTGGAATGGAGAGTAGGTCTTACGAGGAAAGGTTGAGGGTGCTAGGCCTTTTCTCATTAGAACGGAGAAGGATGAGGGGCGACTTGATAGAGGTTTATAAGATGATCAGGGGAATAGATAGAGTAGACAGTCAGAGACTTTTTCCCAGGTGGAACACACCATTACAAGGGGACATAAATTTACGGTGAAAGGTGGAAGATATAGGAGGGATATCAGAGGTAGGTTCTTTACCCAGAGAGTAGTGGGGGCATGGAATGCATTGCCTGTGGAAGTAGTTGAGTCGGAAACATTAGTGACCTTCAAGCAGCTGTTGGATAGGTACATGGATTACAGGAAAATGATATAGTGTAGATTTATTTGTTCTTAAGGGCAGCACGGTAGCATTGTGGATAGCACAATTGCTTCACAGATCCATGGTCCCAGGTTCGATTCTGGCTTGGGTCATTGTCTGTGCGGAGTCTGCACGTCCTCCCCGTGTCTGCGTGGGTTTCCTCCGGGTGCTCCGGTTTCCTCCCACAGTCCAAAGATGTGCGGGTTAGGTGAATTGGCCAATGATAAATTGCCCTTAATGTCCAAATTGCCCTTGGTGTTGGGTGGAGGTGTTGAGTTTGGGTAGGGTGCTCTTTCCAAGAGCTGGTGCAGACTCAGGGGGCCGAATGGCCTCCTTCTGCACTGTAGATTCAATGATAATCTATGATTAATCTAGGACAAAGGTTCGGCACAACATCGTGGGCCGAAGGGCCTGTTCTGTGCTGTATTTTCTATGTACTATGTACTCTATCTATCTGTCTCTAGCTATCTATCTATCTATCTGTCTCTCTCTATCTATCTGTCTGTCTGTCTGTCTGTCTGTCTATCTATCTACCAAACTATCTCTCAAACTATAAATCTAACGATCTCTTTGCCTACCTATATATCTCTCTCTATCAATCTATCTATCTATCTAACTATCTATCTATCTATCAATATACCTATCTATCTATCATTCTATCTCACTATCTATCTACCGATCTATCATTCTATCTTTCTATCTATCTATCTATCTATCTATCTACCAAACTATTTCTCAAACTATAAATCTAACGATCTCTTTGCCTACCTATCTATCTCTCTATTGATCTATCTATCTATCTAACTATCGAGCTATCTATCTATCTATCCGTCTGTCTGTCTCTATCTATCTATCTAACATTCTATCTCACTATCTACCTATCTATCTATCTATCTACCTATCTATCTATCAATCTATCTATCATTCTATCTAACTCCCTATCTACCGATCTATCTATCTAACTATCTATCTATCTATCTGCCTATCTGCCTATCTATCTATCTATCTATCTATCAATCTATATATCTATCTATCTATCTATCTATCAATATACCTATCTATCTATCTAACTGTCTATCTATCTATCTATCTGTCTCTCTATCTATCTATCTATCTATCTACCTATCTATCTATCTGTCTCTCTATCGGTCTATCTATCTATCTATCTATCTATCTCTCTCTCTCTCTCTTTCTCTCTGTCTGTCTGTCTGTCTGTCTGTCTGTCTATCTATCTATCTATCTATCTATTTATCTATCTATCTGTCTATCTATCAAACTATCTCTCAAATTATAAATCTAACGACCTCTTTGCCTACCTATCTATCTCTCTATCGATCTATCTATCTCTCAACATAGCTATCTATCTATCTATCAATCTTCTATCTATATGTTTATCTATCTATCTATCTATCTCTCTGCCTATCTATCTGTCTATCTCTCTCTCTCTCTCTCTGTATCTATCTATCTGACTGTCTATCTATTTGTCTATCTATCTATTTATCTATCTATCTATCTATCTATCTAATCTATCTATCTAACATTCTATCTCACTATCTATCTACCGATCTAACTTTCTATCTATCTATCTATCAATCGCTCTATCTATCATTCTATCTAACTACCCATCTACCGATCTATCTATCTATCTGTTTATCTATCTATCTGTCTGTCTATCCATCCATCCATCTATCTATCTATCTATTTTTCTATCTTTCTGCCTATCTATCTATCTATCTATATATCTATCTATCTATCTATCTATCTGCGTATCTGCCTATCTATCTATCTATCTCTCTCTCTCTCTCTATCTATCTATCTATCCGTCTATCTATCTGACTGTCTGTCTATCTATCTATTTATCTGTTTATCTATCTATCTGTCTGTCTATCCATCCATCCATCCATCTATCTATCTATTTTTCTATCTTTCTGCCTATCTATCTATCTATCTATATATCTATCTGTCTATCTATCTATCTGCGTATCTGCCTATCTATCTATCTATCTCTCTCTCTCTCTCTATCTATCTATCTATCCATCTATCTATCTGACTGTCTGTCTATCTATCTATTTATCTATCTATCTATCTATCTATCAATCTATCTATCTATCTATATAACATTCTATCTCACTATCTATCTACCGATCTAACTTTCTATCTATCTATCTATCTATCTATCAATCACTCTATCTCTCTATCATTCTATCTAACTACCCATCTACCGATCTATCTATCTATCTATCTATCTGCCTATCTATCTATCTATCTGCCTATCTATCTATCTATCTCTCTCTCTCTCTCTCTCTCTCTCTCTCTCCATCTCTCTCTATCTATCTGCCTATCTATCTGTCTATCTATCTATCTATCTATCGCTCTATCTATTGCTCTATCTATCTATCATTCTATCTAACGTTTCAGCGGGAGCAGTGCGGAAGTGGTTGCTGGGAGGTAAGTCTGTCCTTTAAAAGCACTTGTCTTTGCAGGGGCAGGCCAGTCGATTTCGGCGGGAGTGGAGCTGGCTGGTTAGTCAATTTCAGCAGGAGCTGAGAATTTTTTTTTTTTTTTTTAATTAGTGTTTTAGGCGGGAACAGGAAGTCGACCCGCGGACGTCTGGGAAGACCCTCACCAATAAATTCTGGTGGAGAGGAAACCCGAGACACTACACGTGTAGTGTCTCCCACCCGCCCTCCTCCTCGAACCTAATAATAAAACCCATTGGTCTGAGGGAAGTACCATATTTTATTATATTATTATTATTTTTTATAAAAAATTTAATTTAGTTGTTAGCCAGATCTTGGTAGAAAGTTAGAGGAATGGCAGGGAAGGAAGTGCAATGTTCCTCCTGCAGGATGTTTGAGGTGAGAGATGCAGTTAGTGTCCCTGCTGATTTTACCTGCAGGAAGTGCTGCCATCTCCAGCTCCTCCAAGACCGAGTTAGGGAACTGGAGCTGGAGTTGGAAGAACTTCGGATCATTCGGGAGGCAGAAGGGGTCATAGATAGCAGCTTCAGGGAATTAGTTACACCAAAGATTGGAGATAGGTGGGTAACTGTAAGAGCGACTGGGAAAAAGCAGTCAGTGCAGGGATCCCCTGCGGCCGTTCCCCTGAGAAACAAGTATACCGCTTTGGATACTTGGGGGGGGGGGGACTTACCAGGGGTAAGCCTCTGGCACGGAGTCTGTCCCTGTTGCTCAGAAGGGAAGGGGGGAGAGGAGCAGAGCATTAGTAATTGGGGACTCTATAGTCAGGGGCACAGATAGGAGATTTTGTGGGAGCGTGAGAGACTCACGTTTGGTATGTTGCCTCCCAGGTGCAAGGGTACGTGATGTCTCGGATCGTGTTTTCCGGGTCCTTAGGGGGGAGGGGGAGCAGCCCCAAGTCGTGGTCCACATTGGCACTAACGACATAGGTAGGAAAGGGGTCAAGGATGTCAGGCAGGCTTTCAGGGAGCTAGGATGGAAGCTCAGAACTAGAACAAACAGAGTTGTTATCTCTGGGTTGTTGCCCGTGCCACGTGATAGTGAGATGAGGAATAGGGAGAGAGAGCATTTAAACACGTGGCTACAGGGATGGTGCAGGCGGGAGGGATTCAGATTTCTGGATAACTGGGGCTCTTTCTGGGGAAGGTGGGACCTCTACAGACAGGATGGTCTACATCTGAACCTGAGGGGCACAAATATCCTGGGGGGGAGATTTGTTAGTGCTCTTTGGGGGGGTTTAAACTAATGCAGCAGGGGCATGGGAACCTGGATTGTAGTTTTAGGGTAAGGGAGAATGAGAGTATAGAGGTCAGGAGCACAGATTTGACGTCGCAGGAGGGGGCCAGTGTTCAGGTAGGTGGTTTGAAGTGTGTCTACTTCAATGCCAGGAGTATACGAAACAAGGTAGGGGAACTGGCAGCATGGGTTGGTACCTGGGACTTCGATGTTGTGGCCATTTCGGAGACATGGATAGAGCAGGGACAGGAATGGATGTTGCAGGTTCCGGGGTTTAGGTGTTTTAGTAAGCACAGAGAAGGAGGCAAAAGAGGGGGAGGTGTGGCGCTGCTAGTCAAGAGCAGTATTACGGTGGCGGAGAGGATGCTAGATGGGGACTCTTCTTCCGAGGTAGTATGGGCTGAAGTTAGAAACAGGAAAGGAGAGGTCACCCTGTTGGGAGTTTTTTATGGGCCTCCTAATAGTTCTAGGGATGTAGAGGAAAGGATGGCGAAGATGATTCTGGATAAGAGCGAAAGTAACAGGGTAGTTATTATGGGAGACTTTAACTTTCCAAATATTGACTGGAAAAGATATAGTTCGAGTACAATAGATGGGTCGTTTTTTTGTACAGTGTGTGCAGGAGGGTTTCCTGAAACAATATGTTGACAGGCCAACAAGAGGCGAGGCCACGTTGGATTTGGTTTTGGGTAATGAACCAGGCCAGGTGTTGGATTTGGAGGTAGGAGAGCACTTTGGGGACAGTGACCACAATTCGGTGACCTTTACGTTACTGATGGAAAGGGATAAGTATACACCACAGGGCAAGAGTTATAGCTGTGGGAAGGGCAATTATGATGCCATTAGACGTGACTTGGGGGGGGGATAAGGTGGAGAAGTAGGCTGCAAGTGTTGGGCACACTGGATAAGTGGGGCTTGTTCAAGGATCAGCTACTGCGTGTTCTTGATAAGTATGTACCGGTCAGGCAGGGAGGAAGGCGTCGAGCGAGGGAACCGTGGTTTACCAAGGAAGTGGAATCTCTTGTTAAGAGGAAGAAGGAGGCCTATGTGAAGATGAGGTGTGAAGTTTCAGTTGGGGCGATGGATAGTTACAAGATAGCGAGGAAGGATCTAAAGAGAGAGCTAAGACGAGCAAGGAGGGGACATGAGAAGTATTTGGCAGGAAGGATCAAGGAAAACCCAAAAGCTTTCTATAGGTATGTCAGGAATAAGCGAATGACTAGGGAAAGAGTAGGACCAGTCAAGGACAGGGATGGGAAATTGTGTGTGGAGTCTGAAGAGATAGGCGAGATACTAAATGAATATTTTTCGTCAGTATTCACTCAGGAAAAAGATAATGTTGTGGAGGAGAATGCTGAGCCCCATGCTAATAGAATAGATGGCATTGAGGTACGTAGGGAAGAGGTGTTGGCAATTCTGGACAGGCTGAAAATAGATAAGTCCCCGGGACTTAATGGGATTTATCCTAGGATTCTCTGGGAGGCCAGGGAAGAGATTGCTGGACCTTTGGCTTTGATTTTTATGTCATCATTGGCTACAGGGATAGTGCCAGAGGACTGGAGGACAGCAAATGTGGTCCCTTTGTTCAAAAAGGGGAGCAGAGACAACCCCGGCAACTATAGACCGGTGAGCCTCACGTCTGTAGTGGGTAAAGTCTTGGAGGGGATTATAAGAGACAAGACTTATAATCATCTAGATAGGAATAATATGATCAGGGATAGTCAGCATGGCTTTGTGAAGGGTAGGTCATGCCTCACAAACCTTATTGAGTTCTTTGAGAAGGTGACTGAACAGGTAGATGAGGGTAGAGCAGTTGATGTGGTGTATATGGATTTCAGCAAAGCGTTTGATAAGGTTCCCCACGGTAGGCTATTGCAGAAAATACGGAGGCTGGGGATTGAGGGTGATTTAGAGATGTGGATCAGAAATTGGCTAGCTGAAAGAAGACAGAGGGTGGTGGTTGATGGGAAATGTTCAGAATGGAGTACAGTCACAAGTGGAGTACCACAAGGATCTGTTCTGGGGCCGTTGCTGTTTGTCATTTTTATCAATGACCTACAGGAAGGCGCAGAAGGGTGGGTGAGTAAATTTGCAGACGATACTAAAGTCGGTGGTGTTGTCGATAGTGTGGAAGGATGTAGCAGGTTACAGAGGGATATAGATAAGCTGCAGAGCTGGGCTGAGAGGTGGCAAATGGAGTTTAATGTAGAGAAGTGTGAGGTGATTCACTTTGGAAGGAATAACAGGAATGCGGAATATTTGGCTAATGGTAAAGTTGTTGAAAGTGTGGATGAGCAGAGGGATCTAGGTGTCCATGTACATAGATCCCTGAAAGTTGCCACCCAGGTTGATAGGGTTGTGAAGAAGGCCTATGGAGTGTTGGCCTTTATTGGTAGAGGGATTGAGTTCCGGAGTCGGGAGGTCATGTTGCAGCTGTACAGAACTCTGGTTCGGCCGCATTTGGAGTATTGCGTACAGTTCTGGTCACCGCATTATAGGAAGGACGTGGAGGCTTTGGAGCGGGTGCAGAGGAGATTTACCAGGATGTTGCCTGGTATGGAGGGAAAATCTTATGAGGAAAGGCTGATGGACTTGAGGTTGTTTTCGTTGGAGAGAAGAAGGTTAAGAGGAGACTTAATAGAGGCATACAAAATGATCAGGGGGTTAGATAGGGTGGACAGTGAGAGCCTTCTCCTGCGGATGGAAATGGCTGGCACGAGGGGACATAGCTTTAAACTGAGGGGTAATAGATATAGGACAGAGGTCAGAGGTAGGTTCTTTACGCAAAGAGTAGTGAGGCCGTGGAATGCCCTACCTGCTACAGTAGTGAACTCGCCAACATTGAGGGCATTTAAAGCTTATTGGATAAACATATGGATGATAATGGCATAGTGTACGTTAGATGGCTTTTGTTTCGGTGCAACATCGTGGGCCGAGGGGCCTGTACTGCGCTGAATTGTTCTATGTTCTATGTTCTAACTACCCATCCACCGATCTATCTATCTATCTGCCTATCTATCTATTTATCTATCTATCTGTCTGTCTGTCTGCCTGTCTCTCTCTCTCTCTATCTATCTATCTATCTATCTATCTATCTATCTATCTATCTATCTATCTATCTATCTATCTATCTATCTATCTATCTATCTATCTATCTATCTATCTATCTATCTATCTATCTATCTATCTATCTATCTATCTATCTGTCTGTCTATCTGTCTGTCTGTCTGTCTGTCTGTCTGTCTGTCTGTCTGTCTATCCATCCATCCATCTATCTATCTATCCATCTATTTTTTTATCTATCTGCCTATCTATCTATCTGTGTATCTGCCTATCTATCTATCTATCTATCTATCTATCTATCTATCTATCTATCTATCTATCTCTCTCTCTCTCTCTCTATCTATCTATCTATCTATCTATCTATCTATCTATCTGTCTGTCTGTCTATCTATCTATCTACCTACGTACCTATCTATCTGTCTATCTAGCTGTCTATCTATCTATCTATCTATCAATATACCTATCTATCTATCTATCAATCTATCTATCTATCTATCTATCATTCTATCTCACTATCTATCTACAGATCTAGCTTTCTATCTATCTATCTATCTATCTACCAAACTATCTCTCAAACAATAAATCTAACGATCTCTTTGCCTACCTATCTATCTATCTATCTATCTGTCTGTCTGTCTGTCTATCTATCTATTTTTCTATCTATCTATCTAACTGCCTATCTATCTATCTATCTGTCTCTCTATCTATCTATCAGTCTGTCTGTCTGTCTGTCTGTCTGTCTGTCTGTCTGTCTGTCTGTCTGTCTGTCTGTCTGTCTGTCTGTCTGTCTGTCTGTCTGTCTGTCTGTCTGTCTGTCTGTCTGTCTGTCTATCTATCTATCTATCTATCAAACTATCAGTCAAACTATAAATCTAACGATCTCTTTGCCTACCTATCTCTCTCTCTATCGATCTATCTATCTAACTATCTATCTATCTATCAATATATCTATCTCTCTCGCTCTCAGTCTGTCTGTCTGTCTGTCTATCTATCTAGCTATCTATCAATCTATCTATCTATATGTTTATCTATCTATCTATCTATCTCTCT
>NC_092719.1:94426360-94433860 GCF_047496885.1 Scyliorhinus torazame
ATACCTATCTATCAATCTATCTATCTAGCTATCATTCTATCTCACTATCTTTTTAAAAAAATATATATTTTATTCAAAATTTTTGGCCAACCATAACAGTACATTGTGTATCTTTTACACAGTAATATAACAATATAAATAACAATGGCCAGTTTTTTAAACAAGAAATAAATAATATATAAACAACATCAAAATTAAAAAACAAAACTAAATGGCAACTGTCTTGTCCCAAATAAATACTCTCCAAAAATACAATTCAGCAGTCCTGTATACAATTACCTATAACAACAACCTATACATATTATACTTATACACTAACATCCCTGAGAGTCCTTCTGGTTCCACCCCCCCCCCCCCCCCCCCCCACCGGGTTGCTGCTGCTGTCATCTTCTTTTCCCTTCCCTCTATCTTTCTGTGAGGTATTCGACGAACGGTTTCCACCGCCTGGTGAATCCTTGAGCCGATCCCCTTAAGACGAACTTAATCCGTTCCAGCTTTATAAACCCTGCCATGTCATTTATCCAGGTCTCCACACCCGGGGGTTTGGCTTCCCTCCACATCAACAGTATCCTGTGCCGGGCTACTAGGGATGCAAAGGCCAAAACATCAGCCTCTTTCGCATCCTGCACTCCCGGCTCTTCTGCAACCCCGAAGATAGCCAACCCCCAGCTTGGCTCGACCTGGACCCCCACCACCTTCGAAAGCACCTTTGTCACCCCCACCCAAAACCCCTGTGGTGCCGGACATGACCAGAACATGTGGGTGTGATTCGCTGGGCTTCTCGAGCATCTCGCACACCTATCCTCTACTCCAAAAAATTTACTGAGCCGTGCTCCAGTCATATGCGCCCTATGTAACACCTTAAATTGTATCAGGCTTAGCCTGGCACATGAGGACGATGAGTTTACCCTACTTAGGGCATCAGCCCACAGCCCCTCCTCAATCTCCTCCCCCAGCTCTTCTTCCCATTTCCCTTTCAGCTCATCTACCATAATCTCCCCCTCGTCCCTCATTTCCCTATATATGTCTGATACCTTACCGTCCCCCACCCATGTCTTTGAGATCACTCTGTCCTGCACCTCCTGCGCTGGGAGCTGCGGGAATTCCCTCACCTGTTGCCTCGCAAAAGCCCTCAGTTGCATATACCGGAATGCATTCCCTTGGGGCAACCCATATTTTTCGGTCAGCGCTCTCAGGCTTGCAAACGTCCCATCTACAAACAGATCTCTCAATTGTGTTACTCCTGCTCTTTGCCATGTTCCAAATCCCCCATCCATTCTCCCCAGAGCAAACCTATGGTCATTTCTTATCGGGGACCACACCGTCTTTCCCCTATGCCGTCTCCACTGCCCCCAAATTTTCAGAGTAGCCACCACCACCGGGCTTGTGGTGTATTTCTTCGGTGAGAACGGCAACGGCGCCGTCACCATAGCTTGTAGGCTAGTCCCCCTGCAGGACGCCCTCTCCAATCTCTTCCACGCCGCTCCCTCCTCTTCTCCCATCCACTTACATACCATTGAGATATTGGCGGCCCAGTAGTACTCACTTAGGCTCGGTAGTGCCAGCCCCCCCCTATCCCTACTACGCTGCAAAAATCCCTTCCTCACTCTCGGGGTCTTCCCGGCCCACACAAAACTCATGCTACTCTTCTCAATCCTTTTGAAAAAAGCCTTCGTGATCACCACTGGGAGGCACTGAAACACAAAGAGGAATCTCGGGAGGACCACCATTTTAACCGCCTGCACCCTCCCTGCCAGTGACAGGGATACCATGTCCCATCTCTTGAAGTCCTCCTCCATCTGTTCCACCAACCGCGTTAAATTTAACCTATGCAATGTACCCCAATTCTTGGCTATCTGGATCCCCAAGTAGCGAAAGTCCCTTCTTACCTTCCTCAGCGGTAAGTCCTCTATTTCTCTGCTCTGCTCCCCTGGATGCACCACAAACAACTCACTTTTCCCCATGTTCAGTTTATATCCTGAAAATTCTCCAAACTCACCAAGTATCCGCATTATCTCTGGCATCCCCTCCGCCGGGTCCGCCACATACAACAACAAATCGTCCGCATACAGAGATACCCGGTGTTCTTCTCCTCCCCTGAGTACTCCCCTCCACTTCCTGGAACCCCTCAATGCCATTGCCAGGGGCTCAATCGCCAGTGCAAACAATAATGGGGACAGAGGACATCCCTGCCTCGTCCCTCTATGGAGTCGAAAATACGCAGACCCCCGTCCATTCGTGACCACGCTCGCCATCGGGGCCCTATACAGCAGCTGTACCCATCTAATATACTCATCTCCAAAGCCAAATCTCCTCAACACCTCCCACAAATAATCCCACTCCACTCTATCAAATGCTTTCTCGGCATCCATCGCCACCACTATCTCCGCTTCCCCCTCTGGTGGGGGCATCATCATTACCCCTAGCAGCCTCCGTATATTCGTATTCAGCTGTCTCCCCTTCACAAACCCAGTTTGATCCTCATGGACCACCCCCGGGACACAATCCTCTATCCTCATTGCCATTACCTTGGCCAGAATCTTAGCGTCTACGTTCAGGAGGGAAATAGGCCTATAGGACCCGCATTGCAGCGGGTCTTTTTCCTTCTTTAGGAGAAGCAATATCGTTGCCTCTGACATAGTCGGGGGCAGCTGTCCCCTTTCCCTCGCCTCATTAAAGGTTCTCATCAGTAGCGGGGCGAGCAAGTCCACATATTTCCTGTAAAATTCAACTGGGAATCCATCCGGTCCCGGGGCCTTCCCCGCCTGCATGCTCCTAATTCCTTTCACTACTTCCTCCATTTCGATCTGTGCTCCCAGTCCCACCCTCTCCTGCTCCTCCACCTTAGGAAATTCCAGCTGGTCCAGAAAACACATCATTCTCTCCTTCCCATCCGGGGGCTGAGCTTCATATAATCTTTCATTTGCCTTGAACACTCCATTCACTCTCTCCGCTCCCCGCTCCATCTCTCCCTCCTCATCCCTCACTCCCCCTATTTCCCTCGCTGCTCCCCTTTTCCTCAATTGGTGGGCCAGCAACCTGCTCGCCTACTCCCCATATTCGTACTGTACACCCTGTGCCTTCCTCCACTGTGCCTCTGCAGTACCCGTTGTCAGCAAATCAAATTCTACGTGTAGCCTTTGCCTTTCCCTGTACAGTCCCTCCTCCGGTGCCTCCGCATATTGCCTGTCCACCCTCAGAAGTTCTTGCAGCAACCGCTCCCGTTCCCTACTCTCCTGCTTTCCTTTATGTGCCCTGATTGATATCAGCTCCCCTCTAACCACTGCCTTCAGCGCCTCCCAGACCACTCCCACCTGGACCTCCCCATTATCATTGAGTTCCAAGTACTTTTCAATACACCTCCTCACCCTTAGACACACCCCCTCATCCGCCATTAGTCCCATGTCCATTCTCCAGGGTGGACGCCGTTCTTTTTCCTCCCCTATCTCCAAGTCCACCCAGTGTGGAGCGTGATCCGAAATAGCCATAGCCGTATACTCCGTCCCCCTCACCTTCGGGATCAACGCCCTTCCCAAAACAAAAAAGTCTATTCGCGAATAAACTTTGTGGACATAGGAGAAAAACGAAAACTCCTTACTCCTAGGTCTGCTAAATCTCCATGGGTCTACTCCTCCCATCTGCTTCATAAAGTCTTTAAGCACCTTGGCTACTGCCGGCCTCCTTCCAGTCCTGGACCTCGATCTGTCCAGCCCTGGTTCCAGCACCGTGTTAAAATCTCCACCCATTACCAACTTCCCCACCTCTAGGTCCGGGATACGTCTTAACATGCGCCTCATAAAGTTGGCATCATCCCAGTTCGGGGCATATACGTTCACTAAGACCACCGCCTCCCCCTGTAATTTGCCACTCACCATCACGTATCCGCCCCCACTATCCGCCACTATGGTCTTTGCCTCAAACATTACCCGCTTCCCCACTTGTATAGCCACCCCCCTGTTTTTCGCATCTAGCCCCGAATGAAACACCTGCCCCACCCATCCTTTGCGTAGTCTAACCTGGTCTATCAGTTTCAAATGCGTCTCCTGTAACGTAACCACATCTGCCTTAAGTTTCTTAAGGTGTGCGAGTACCCGTGCCCTCTTTATCGGCCCGTTCAGCCCTCTCACATTCCACGTGATCAGCCGGGTTGGGGGGCTCTTTACCCCCCGCCTTGTCGATTAGCCATCCCCTTTTATCCAGCTCCTCACCTGGTTCCCACGCAGCTGTGTGCCCCCCCAGGCGGTGCCCTCCAACCCCGCCCACCCCACCCCATACCAGCTCCCCCTTCTCCCCAGCAGCAGCAACCCAGTAAATCCCCCCTCCCACCCACCCCCCCCCCCGCTAGATCCCCCACTAGCGTAGTTACACCCCCCATGTTGCTCCCAGAAGTCAGAAAACTCTGGCCGACCTCGGCTTCCCCCCGTGACCTCGGCTCGCACCGTGCGACGTCCCCTCCTTCCTGCTTCCCTATTCCCGCCATAATTATCATAGCGCGGGAACAAAGCCCGCGCTGCCCTTTTCGCCCCGCCCCCAATGGCCAACGCCCCCAGCTCCTCCACCTCCCTTCCTCCCTCCCCCACAACCTGTGGAAGAGAGAAAAGTTACCGGGTCGCAGGATTAACAACATAAAAATCATCTCTCCCCCCTTTTTCCCCCCTCTTCGCCCCCCATATTCGCCCCACCACTTTGTCTCAAATGTTCTTTTTTAATAACCCGCTTATTCCAATTTCTCTTCAACAATAAATGTGCACGCCTCATCCGCAGTTTCAAAGTAGTGGTGCTTACATTGATATGTGACCCACAGTCTTTCCGGCTGCAGCATTCCAAATTTAATCTTCTTTTTACAAAGCACCGCCTTGGCCCGATTAAAGCTCGCCCTCCTTCTCGCCACCTCCGCACTCCAGTCTTGATATACGCGGATCACCGCGTTCTCCCACCTACTGCTTCAAGTTTTCTTTGCCCATCTGAGGACCATCTCTCTGTCCTTAAAACGGAGGAATCTCACCACTATGGCTCTGGGAATTTCTCCTGCTCTCGGTCCTCGCGCCATCACTCGGCATGCTCCCTCCACCTCCAACGGACCCGTCGGGGCCTCAGCTCCCATTAACGAGTGCAGCATCGTGCTCACATATGCCCCGACGTCCGCCCCTTCTGCACCTTCAGGAAGACCAAGAATCCTTAAATTCTTCCTCCTCGCATTATTCTCCAGCACCTCCAGCCTTTCCACACATCGTTTATGGTGTGCCTCGTGCATCTCCGTCTTCACCACCAGGCCCTGTATATCGTCCTCGTTCTCGGCAGCCTTTGCCTTCACGGCCCGAAGCTCCCGCTCCTGGGTCTTTTGCTCATCTTTTAGCCCTTCAATCGCCTGTAATATTGGGGCCAACAGCTCCTTCTTCATCTCCTTTTTCAGCTCTTCCACGCAGCGTTTCAAAAACTCGTGTTGTTCAGGGCCCCATATTAAACTGCCACCTTCCGACGCCATCTTGGTTTTTGCTTGCCTTCCTTGCCGCTGCTCAAAAGGATCCACCGCAATCAGGCCACTTTCCTCTCCTTTTTCCATCCGTATCTAGGGGGGATTCCCTTCTGGTTTACCGCACAGTACTTTTAGCCGTTAAAATTGCCGTTCGGGCTCTTATTAAGAGCCCAAAAGACCGCTCCACCGGGATCTGCCGAAACGTGCGACTCAGCTGGTCATCGCCGCACCCAGAGGTCCCTATCTCACTATCTATCTACAGATCTATCTTTCTATCTTTCTATCTATCTATCTACCAAACTATCTCTCAAACTATAAATCTAACGATCTCTTTGCCTACCTATCTATCTCTCTATCGATCTATCTATCTATTTCTCTATCTATCAATATACTTATCTATCTATCTATCTGTCTCTCTCTATCTATCTATCTGTCTGTCTGTCTGTCTGTCTATCTATTTATCTTTCTATCTATCTAACATTCTATCTCACTATCTATCTACCGATCTATCTTTCTATCTAATTAGCTGTCTATCTATCTTTCGATCTAACTATCTATCAATCCATCTATCTATCAATCGATCTAACTACCTATCTACCGATCTATCTATCTGCCGATCTGCCTATCTATCTATCTATCTATCTACATATCTATCTGTCTCTCTCTCTCTATCTATCTGTCTGTCTATCTAACTGTCTATCTATCTATCCGTATACCTATCTATCTATCGATCTGTCTCTCTCTCTCTATCTATCTATCTGTCTGTCTATCCATCCATCTATCTATCTATCTATTGATCAATCTATCTATCTATCTATCATTCTATCTACCGATCTATCCATCTGTCTATCTATCTATCTATCTAGCTACCTATCTATCTATCTATCTATTAATCCACCTCTCGATCACTCTATCTAACTACCTACCTACCGATCTATCTTTCTATCTATCTATCTATCTACCAAACTATCTCTCAAACTATAAATCTAATGATCTCTTTGCTTACATATCTATCTATTTATTTTTCTATCTATCTATCTATCTAACATTCTATCTCACTATCTATCTACCGATCTATCTTTCTATCTATCTAGCTATCTATCTATCTATCTTTCAATCTGTCTATCTATCTATCAATCCATCTATCTATCACTCTATCTAACTACCTATCTACCGATCTATCTATCTATCTATCAATCTATCTATCTATCTATCATTCTATCTCACTATCTATCTACCGATCTACCGATCTATCTTTCTATCGATCTATCTATCTATCTACCAAACTATCTCTCAAACTATAAATCTAACGATCTCTTTGCCTACCTATCTATCTCTCTATCGATCTAACTATCTATCTATCTATCAATATACCTATCTATCTAACTATCTATTTATCTATCTATCTATCTATCTATCTATCTGTCTCTCTCCCTCTATCTATCTATCTGTCTGTCTATCTGTCTATCTATCTATCTAACTATCTATCTATCTACCAAACTATAAATCTAACAATCTCTTTGCCTACCTATCTATCTCTCTATCGATCTGTCTATCTATCTATTTATCTATCTATCTGTCTCTATCTATCTGTCTGTCTGTCTGTCTGTCTGTCTATCTATCTAACATTCTATCTCACTATCTACCGATCTATCTTTCTATCTATCTAGCTATTTATCTATCTTTCGTTTATCTATCAATCTATCAATCCATGTATCTATCATTTTATCTAACTACCTATCTACCGATCTATCTATCTGCCTATCTGCCTATCTATCTATCTATCTATATATATATATATCTATCTGTCTCTCTCTCTATCTATCTATCTGTCTGACTATCTAACTGTCTATCTATCTATCTACCAATATCTCTCTCTCTCTCTCTCTCTGTCTGTCTGTCTGTCTATCTACCTACGTACCTATCTATCTATCTATCTACCTGTCTTTCTATCTATCAATCTATCTATCTATCAATATACCTATCTATCGAACTATCTGTCCATCTATCTATCTATCTATCTA
>NC_092719.1:94448860-94451360 GCF_047496885.1 Scyliorhinus torazame
TCCCTCTACCACTAAAGGCCAACACTCCATAGGCCTTCTTCACAACCCTATCAACCTGGGTGGCAACTTTCAGGGATCTATGTACATGGACACCTAGATCCCTCTGCTCATCCACACTTTCAACAACTTTACCATTAGCCAAATATTCCGCATTCCTGTTATTCCTTCCAAAGTGAATCACCTCACACTTCTCTACATTAAACTCCATTTGCCACCTCTCGGCCCAGCTCTGCAGCTTATCTATATCCCTCTGTAACCTGCTACATCCTTCCACACTATCGACAACACCACCGACTTTAGTATCGTCTGCAAATTTACTCACCCACCCTTCTGCGCCTTCCTCTAGGTCATTGATAAAAATGACAAACAGCAACGGCCCCAGAACAGATCCTTGTGGTACTCCACTTGTGACTGTACTCCATTCTGAACATTTCCCATCAACCACCACCCTCTGTCTTCTTTCAGCTAGCCAATTTCTGATCCACATCTCTAAATCACCCTCAATCCCCAGCCTCCGTATTTTTTGCAATAGCCTACCGTGGGGAACCTTATCAAACGCTTTGCTGAAATCCATATACACCACATCAACTGCTCTACCCTCGTCTACCTGTTCAGTCACCTTCTCAAAGAACTCAATAAGGTTTGTGAGGCATGACCTACCCTTCACAAAGCCATGCTGACTATCCCTGATCATATTATTCCTATCTAGATGATTATAAATCTTGTCTCTTATAATCCCCTCCAAGACTTTACCCACTACAGACGTGAGGCTCACCGGCCTATAGTTGCCGGGGTTGTCTCTGCTCCCCTTTTTGAACAAAGGGACCACATTTGCTGTCCTCCAGTCCTCTGGCACTATTCCTGTAGCCAATGATGACATAAAAATCAAAGCCAAAGGTCCAGCAATCTCTTCCCTGGCCTCCCATAGAATCCTAGGATAAATCCCATCAGGTCCCGGGGACTTATCTATTTTCAGCCTGTCCAGAATTGCCAACACCTCTTCCCTACGTACCTCAATGCCATCTATTCTATTAGCCTGGGGCTCAGCATTCTCCTCCACAACATTATCTTTTTCCTGAGTGAATACTGACGAAAAATATTCATTTAGTATCTCGCCTATCTCTTCAGACTCCACACACAATCCCATCCCTGTCCTTGACTGGTCCTACTCTTTCCCTAGTCATTCGCTTATTCCTGACATACCTATAGAAAGCTTTTGGGTTTTCCTTGATCCTTCCTGCCAAATACTTCTCATGTCCCCTCCTTGCTCGTCTTAGCTCTCTCTTTAGATCCTTCCTCGCAACCTTGTAACTATCCATCGCCCCAACCAAAACTTCACACTTCATCTTCACATAGGCCTCCTTCTTCCTCTTAACAAGAGATTCCACTTCCTTGGTAAACCACGGTTCCCTCGCTCGACGCCTTCCTCCCTGTCTGACCGGTACATACTTATCAAGAACACGCAGTAGCTGATCCTTGAACAAGCCCCACTTATCCAGTGTGCCCAACACTTGCAGCCTACTTCTCCACCTTATCCCCCCCAAGTCACGTCTAATGGCATCATAATTGCCCTTCCCCCAGCTATAACTCTTGCCCTGCGGTGTATACTTATCCCTTTCCATCATTAACGTAAACGTCACCAAATTGTGGTCACTGTCCCCAAAGTGCTCTCCTACCTCCAAATCCAACACCTGGCCTGGTTCATTACCCAAAACCAAATCCAACGTGGCCTCGCCTCTTGTTGGCCTGTCAACATATTGTTTCAGGAAACCCTCCTGCACACACTGTACAAAAAACGACCCATCTATTGTACTCGAACTATATCTTTTCCAGTCAATATTTGGAAAGTTAAAGTCTCCCATAATAACTACCCTGTTACTTTCGCTCATATCCAGAATCATCTTCGCCATCCTTTCCTCTACATCCCTAGAACTATTAGGAGGCCTATAAAAAACTCCCAACAGGGTGACCTCTCCTTTCCTGTTTCTAACTTCAGCCCATACTACCTCGGAAGAAGAGTCCCCATCTAGCATCCTCTCCGCCACCGTAATACTGCTCTTGACTAGCAGCGCCACACCTCCCCCTCTTTTGCCTCCTTCTCTGAGCTTACTAAAACACCTAAACCCCGGAACCTGCAACATCCATTCCTGTCCCTGCTCTATCCATGTCTCCGAAATGGCCACAACATCGAAGTCCCAGGTACCAACCCACGCTGCCAGTTCCCCTACCTTGTTTCGTATACTCCTGGCATTGAAGTAGACACATTTCAAACCACCTACCTGAACACTGGCCCCCTCCTGCGATGTCAAATCTGTGCTCCTGACCTCTATACTCTCATTCTCCCTTACCCTAAAACTACAATCCAGGTTCCCAAGCCCCTGCTGCATTAGTTTAAACCCCCCCAAAGAGCACTAACAAATCTCCCCCCCAGGATATTTGTGCCCCTCAGGTTCAGATGTAGACCATCCTGTCTGTAGAGGTCCCACCTTCCCCAGAAAGA
>NC_092719.1:94491360-94618860 GCF_047496885.1 Scyliorhinus torazame
CTATCTACCAAACTATTTCTCAAACTATAAATCTAACGATCTCTTTGCCTACTTATCTATCTCTCTATCGATCTATCTATATATCTAACTATCGAGCTATCTATCAATATATCTATCTATCTATCTGTCTGTCTGTCTCTATCTATCTATCTAACATTCTATCTCACTATCTATCTACCTATCTATCAACTATCTACCTATCTATCTATCATTCTATCTAACTACCTATCTACCGATCTATCTATCTATCTATCTATCTATCTATCTATCTATCTGCCTATCTGCCTATCTATCTATCTATCTATCAATCTATATATCTATCTATCTATCTGTCTGTCTATCTATCTATCTATCTATCTATCAATATACCTATCTATCTATCTAACTGTCTATATTCTATCTATCTATCTGTCTATCTGTCTCTCTATCTATCTGTCTGTCTGTCTATCTATCTGCCTATCTATCTATCTATCTGTCTCTCTATCTATCTGTCTGTCTGTCTGTCTGTCTATCTGTCTATTTTTCTATCTATCTATCTAACTGCCTATCTGCCTATCTATCTATCTATCTATCTATCTGTCTCTCTATCTATCTACCCGTCGGTCTGTCTATCTATCTATCTACCAAACTATCTCTCAAACTATAAATCTAACGATCTCTTTGCCTACCTATCTATCTCTCTATCGATCTATCTATCTAACTATCTATCTATCAATATACCTATCTATCTATCTATCTATTTATCTATCTATCTGTCTCTCTCTATCTATGTCTGTCTGTCTGTCTGTCTATCTAACTATCTATCTATCTATCTAACTATCTATCTATCTATCTATCAATATACCTATCTATCTATCTATCTATTTATCTATCTATCTGTCTCTCTCTATCTATGTCTGTCTGTCTGTCTGTCTATCTATCTATCTAACATTCTATCTAACTACCTATCTACCGATCTATCTATCAATATATCTATCTCTCTATCTCTCTCTCTCTATCTGTCTATTTACCTATCGATCTATCTGTCTATCTATCAAACTATCTCGCAAACTATAAATCTAACGATCTGTTTGCCTACCTATCTATCTCTCTATCGATCTATCTATCTATCTATCTATCAACATAGCTATCTATCTATCAATCTATCTATCTATATGTTTATCTATCTATCTATCTCTCTGCCTATCTATCTGTCTATCTATCTGTCTCTCTCTCTGTCTATCTATCTGACTGTCTGTCTATCTATTTATCTATCTATCAATCTATCTATCTATCTAACATTCTATCTCACTATCTATGTACCGATCAAACTTACTATCTATCTATCTATCAATCGCTCTATCTATCTATCATTCTATCTAACTACCCATCTACCGATCTATCTATCTATCTATCTATCTATCTGCCTATCTATCTATCTATCTATCTATCTGTCTGTCTGTCTGTCTGTCTGTCTGTCTGTCTGTCTGTCTGTCTGTCTATCTATCTATCTGTCTGTCCATCGTATCTATCTATCTGTCTATTTTTCTATCTATCTGCCTATCTATCTATCTATCTATCTGTCTTTCTATCTATCAACCTATATATCTATCTATCTGTCTGTCTGTCTGTCTATCTATCTATCAATATACCTATCTATCTATCTATCAATCTATCATTCTACTCACTATCTATCTACAGATCTATCTTTCTATCTTTCTATCTATCTATCTATCTATCGACCAAACTATCTCTCAAACTATAAATCTAACGATCTCTTTGCCTACCTATCTATCTCTCTATCGATCAATCTATCTATCTAACTGTCTATCTATCTATCTGTCTCTCTCTATCTATATGTCTGTCTGTCTGTCTATCTATTTATCTTTCTATCTATCTAACATTCTATCTCACTATCTATCTACCGATCTATCTTTCTATCTGTCTATCTATCTAGCTATCTATCTATCTATCTTTCGATCTATCTATCTATCAATCCATCTATCTATCACTCAATCTAACTACCTATCTACCGATCTATCTATCTACCTATCTATCTGCCTATCTGTCTATCTATCTATCTACCTATCTATCTGTCTCTCTATCTATCTATCTGTCTGTCTATCTAACTGTCTATCTATCTATCTATCTATCAATATACCTATCTAGCTATTTATCTGTCTCTCTCTCTCTATCTATCTATGTATCTATCTATCTGTCTGTCTATCTATCTATCTATCAATCTATCTATCGATCAATATACCTATCTATCTATCAATCTATCTATCATTCTATCTCACTATCTATCTACAGATCTATCTTTCTATCTATCTATCTATCTACCAAATTATCTCTCAAACTATAAATCTAACGATCTCTTTGCCTACCTATCTATCTCTCTATCGATCTATCTCTCTATCTATCAATGTACTTTATCTATCTTTCTATCTCTCTATCTGTCTCTCTGTCTATCCATCCATCCATCTATCTATCTATCTATCTATTGATCTATCTATCTACCGATCTGTCTGTCTGTCTGTCTGTCTGTCTACCTACCTACCTATCTATCTATCTGTCTATCTATATATCCATCTATCTATCTCTCTATCTATATATCTGTCTGTCTATCTATCTGTCTATCTACCTGTCTATCTATCTATCAATATACCTATCTGTCTATCTATCTATATATCTGTCTGTCTATCTATCTATCTACCTATCTATCTGTCTCTCTCTCTCTCTATCTATCTATCATTCTATCTCACTAGCTATCTACCGATCTATCTTTCTATCTTTCTATTTATCTATCTCTCTGTCTCTCTCTAACTATCTATCTATCTGTCTGTCTGTCAGTCTATCTATTTATCTTTCTATCTATCTAACATTCTATCTCACTATCTATCTACCAATCTATCTTTCTATCTATCTAGCTATCTATCTATCTGTCTTTTGATCTATCAATCCATCTATCACTCTATCTAACTACCTATCTACCGATCTATCTATCTCTCTATCTGCCTATCTGCCTATCTATCTACCTATCTATCTGTCTCTCACTCTATCTATCTATCTATCTGTCTGTCTATCTAACTGTCTATCTATCTATCAATATACCTATCTATCTATCTATCTATCTGTCTCTCTCTCTCTATCTATTTATCTGTCTGTCTATCCATCCATCCATCTATCTATCTATTGATCAATCTATCTATCTATCTATCATTCTATCTAACTATCTATCTACCAATCTATCCATCTGTCTGTCTGTCTGTCTGCCTGTCTGTCTGTCTACCTACCTGTCTATCTATCTATCTGTCTGTCTGTCTGTCTGTCTGTCTATCTATCAATCTATATCTCCATCTATCTATCTATCTATATACCTGTCTGTCTATCTATCTATCTATCTGTCTATCTACCTGTCGATCTATCTATCAATATACCTATCTATCTATCTATCTATCTATCTATCTGTCTGTCTGTCTATCTATCTATCTAGCAATATATCTATCTATCTATCATTCTATCTCACTATCTATCTACCGATCTATCTTTCTATCTTTCTACCTATCTATCTATCTACCAAACTATCTCTCAAACATCTACATATGTGCTGGATTCAGGCTTCACCTTAAGCCAAGCTCCTCCCCTGCTGCTTGCTTCAGGCCCGATGCCCCTGCTCCTCCGGCCACAGGGCTTCCAACCGGCTCCAAACCGGCCCAACCTAGCACCCGTCCCTCAGGCCCCAACGGTTGAAGAAATCCCGACCGGCGAAACCACAGGGAAACCCCCGGAAACCTCCCTTGCCTAGTGTCAAAACATGAGTGATACATTTGCCCGACCAAGCCTTTTCTTACCCGCTGTCGGTCCCTCTTTCAGGTGTGTTTCCCCTAATTAAGGCTACATCCACTCTCAGACTCTTGAGACGGGCAAGGACTCTGGATCTTTTCACCGGCCCATTGAGGCACTTCATGTTCCATGTAACAAGAAGCACGGTAGCACAGCGGTTAGCACTGTGGCTTCATAGTGCCAGAGTCCCAGGTTCGATTCCCCGCTGGGTCACTGTCTGTGCGGATATTTTGCTCCAAAGAACATACAGTGCAGAAGGAGGCCATTCGGCCCATCGAGTCTGCACCGACCCACTTAAGCCCTCACTTCCATCCTATCCCCGTAACACAATAACCGATCCTAACCTTTTGGAAACTGAGGGAAATTTAGCATGGCCAATCCACCTAACCTGCATGCCTTTGGACTGTGGGAGCATACCGGAGCACCCGGAGGAAACCCACATTTGTCCAACCGAGCAGACATGGGCAGAACGTGCAGACGCCGCACAGACAGTGACCCAGCAGGGAATCGAACCTGGGACCCTGGCGCTGTGAAGCCACAGTTCTAGCCACTTGTGCTACCGTGCTACCCATGTTTGCACGTTCTCCCCATGTCTGCGTGGGTTTCCTCTGGGTGCTCCGGTTTCCTCCCACAGTCCAAAGGCTAGGTGGATTAGACATGCTAAATTGCTTTAGTTTCCAAAAAAGGTCAGACGTTATTGAGTTACGGGGGTAGGGTGGAAATGAGGGAAAGTGGGTCGGTGCAGACTCGATGGGCCAAATGGCCTCCTTCTGCACTGTATGTTCTATGTCTATGTAACTATCCGGATGTGAGGCGCCCCCACCCCCCTCTCCCCCCGGCCTCCTGTGGGGTTATCCATACCCACCTTGTCGGCCCAGCCCTGTCCGATCGGGCCTGCCCTTGCTCTCGGGCCATTCAGAATGGCTGCCAGCTGGTTCCTCTTTATAACCATTTTGAAAATGGGCATCCATTTCAAGGGTCATCCACCATGTCGAAGGCCACCATTGAGAAAGTACGGCTCTCAATCAGCACCCATGGTTTCCCATGAATATTGGGAAATATTCACCAAACTTTCACCAAATTTCTACAGATGTGTGATAGGGAGCATCCTATCCGGCTGCATCACAGCTTGGTCTGGCAACTGCTCGGTCCAAGATCACAAGAAACTGCAGACTGTGGTGAGCTCAGCCCAACGCATCACACAAACTTGCCACCCCCACATTGATTCTGTATAGACCTCCCGCTGCCTCAGGAAGGCAGACAGCAGTATCAGAGACCCCTCCCACCCAAGCATTACCTTTCCATCAGGCAGAAGGTACAGAAGTCTGAAGACTTGCACATCCAGACATAGGAACAGCTTCTCCCCCACAGCTACAAGACTCCTCAACGACTCCCCCTTGGACTGATCTGTTCCCTATAAGAACACGATTCACGACGCCCTATGCTGCTCTTGCTCATGTATTTGCTTTGTTTGCCCCCTTGTTCCGCAGTGTAACCAATCACTGTTCTGTCAATGTACCATTTGTCAATGTTCTCTGTTGATTATTCTTGTGTCTACTATGTATGTACTGTGTACGTTCCTCGGCCGCAGAAAAATACTTTTCACTGTACTTCCGTACATGTGACAATAAATCAAAAAAATCAATCAATATTGGTTACGAACAATGGCACCCCGTTCACCAGTGAAGAGTTTGAACACTTCATGAAGATGAACGGAGTGAATCATAGAATTTACAGTGCAGAAGGAGGCCATTCGGCCCATCGAGTCTGCACCGGCTCTTGGAAAGAGCATCCTATCCAAGGTCAACACCTCCACCCTATCCCCATAACCCAGTAACCCCACCCAACAATAAGGGCAATTTTGGACACTAAGGGCAATTTATCATGGCCATTCCACCTAACCTGCACATCTTTGGACTGTGGGTGGAAACCGGAACACCCGGAGGAAACCCAGCACACACGGGGAGGATGAGCAGACTCGGCACAGACAGTGACCCAAGCCGGAATCGAACCTGGGACCCTGGAGCTGTGAAGCAATTGTGCTATCCACAATGCTACCGTGCTGCACAATGTTTCCTTAAACCGTCTGGCCGAACGAGTGGTGCAGATTTTCAAGAAGGCTATGAGGAAACAGGATCCGTGGAAACGAGACTGATGCGCTTCTTATTTAGCTACCAGACCATGTCACATGCTATGACCAGATTGGCAGAGGCTGAACTGTTGATAGGCCGGAGATTTAGCCTAACATTTCCCAATATTGGCGGGAGAGTGCAACGCAGTCAGGACCTGCAGAAACAATTTTGAGGCAGGCGTACACTGGTTAGAGGTTTCCGACCGGGAGACGCATGCACATCCGGAATTTGGAGACAGGGCCGATGGATTCGGGGTCTATGCTAAAACAGATGGACAGGTATCGTATCAAATAAAGACTTATGAATGGACAGTGAGCAAGCACCTTGATCACCTCCGGAGCAGGGTGCCAGTGTTCGGACATACTCCAGCAGGAGAACAATCATCCGACCTCATCAGCTTGGCACATGGGAACTTGGGGGTGTCGCCCGCTGGGGGCCCTGACACTGAGATGCGAGAGGTGATGGACGCAGATTCCGTGATGGAGACCCAGGCGTCCAAGGTTTTAGATGAGGGTTTCACCAGGGTCACTGACGGAACCCCCCCCCCCCACCCCCCCTCACAATCGCAGGAGGTGCAACCACGAGTAAAGGAGAGAAGGCAACCTCCTCCATTCCCTACAACCGAATGACTTACGGACTTTAGTGGGAAAGGATGTTCTAACCCCATGAGACCCATGTGGACTACCCGATTGAGTACAAGCTCCCTCACTGACGGGTGAAGTTCCATCAGTGGGCTCGTTAATTACAAGAGTTAAATGCCGGCCCTGGTCGGAGCCAGTATCTCAGAATGGTCCCGGCTGGGAGTTAGACTGTTGCTTTGTATATACATTTTCTAACTGTGTGTAGGAAGGACTGTGCGGTGGTCACTTCTCCTGAAGCTGCCCAAACAGCAACTCGGCAGCACGGTAGCATAGTGGTTAGCACAATTGCTTCACAGCTCCAGGGTCCCAGGTTCGATTCCTAGCTGGATCACTGTCTGTGCGGAGTCTGCACGTTCTCCCCGTGTGTTCATGGGTTTCCTCCGGGTGCTCCGGTTTCCTCCCACAGTCCAAAGATGTGCAGGTTAGGTGGATTGGCCATGCTAAATTGCCCTGAGTGTCCAAAATTGCCCTTAGTGTTGGTTGAGTGGGATTACTGGGTTATGGGGATAGGGTGGTGTGGGCTTTGGTAGGGTGCTCTTTCCAAGAACCGGTGCAGACTCGATGGGACGAATGGCCTCCTTCTGCACTGTAAATTCTATGATCTTGGAAACTCCATATTTCCCTTCAAACAACATGAAACAGCCATTCACTCTGTCGTCAGCAAATCATTTTGTCCGTGTTGCTGCTGCCTGTTTTAAACCTTCTCTTCCAATTTTTGCACACGTCTGTTGGTTTACTCAGCACTCCCTGTCTTTGATTAAACACTCTCACAAACAGAAAGATTATAAGTCAAACTTTTCATCAAAGAACTCAATCAGGTTAAAAATCCCTGAATAAACTCCACCTCGCTGAATCAAAACAAATCAGTAAACAGCAACCAGAGCAGCAGTTTTCACAGGAACAATCCTCACTGGACTCTCCCCCAAGGACAGCCTGTGTTTATTTGCCTCACCCTTCAGCTGCCTCTTGTCCACCGTCTCCATGGCAACAAGGACGCTTGCCCATTACCTTTTCCTCTTGCGCAGGCATCAAACGGAAAAGCAATCAGACTGCAGAGAGGGTGGCTCCTTTACAAATATGGCGAATATATACAGAAATCCCGCTGTTTACCAACATGGTGCACAGAGAAAGCACGCTCCTTTACGAACATGGTGCTCAGGGCTCCTGACCAATCTAGTGTCGCATCACCCGTGACATCAGGGGCCTTCCTGAACGGGACGGAAGTACTGATCCACACGTGTGGAACTGAAGTGGAGAGAAAGCAGCAGAAAGAGTGAGTAGCCAATATAGATTTACAAATCCACAGAGTGAGTAACTAATAATATAGATTTACAAATCCACAGAGTGAGTAACTAATAATTTAGCTTTTCAAATTCACAGACTGAGTAACTAATCATGTGGATTTATAAATCCGCAGAGTAATTAATGATATAGCTTTATAAATACATCGGGCGAGTAACTAATAATATAGATTTACAAATCCACGAGTGAGTAACTAATAATATAGTCAGGAAGGAGCTGTGCTCCGAAAGCTAGTGATTCAAAACAAACCTGTTGGACTGTAACCTGGTGTTGTAAGACTTCTTACTGTACAAATACATAGGATGAGTAACCGATAATATAAGATTTATAAACCTGAAGTGAGTAACTGATAATATGGACTTATAAATCCACACAGTGAGAAACTGATATGATAGATTTATGTATCCACAGAGTGAGTAACTGATAATATAGGTTTAAAAATCCAGACTTATAACTGTACTTCCAGAAGGCATTTGATATGGTGGCACAGTAGTTAGCACAGCTGCCTAGCAGCGCCAGGGACCCAGGTTCAATTCCGGCTTTGGGTGACTGTATGGAGTTTGCATTTTCTCCCTGTGTCTGCGTGGGTTTCCTCCAGATGCTCCAGTTTCTTCCCACATTCCAAAGATGTGCAGGTTTGGTGGATTGGCCGTCCTAATTGTCCCTTAGTCTCCAAAGATGTGCAAGTTAGGTGGGGTTACGGGTGCTCTTTCAATGGGTCGGTAAGAACAAACAAAGAACAAAGAAATGTACAGCACAGGAACAGGCCCTTCGGCCCTCCAAGCCCGTGCCGACCATACTGCCCGACTAAACTACAATCTTCTACACTTCCTGGGTCCGTATCCTTCTATTCCCATCCTATTCATATATTTGTCAAGATGCCCCTTAAATGTCCCTATCGTCCCTGCTTCCACTACCTCCTCCGGTAGTGAGTTCCAGGCACCCACTACCCTCTGCGTAAAAAACTTGCCTCGTACATCTACTCTAAACTTTGCCCCTCTCACCTTAAACCTATGCCCCCTAGTAATTGACCCCTCTACCCTGGGGAAAAGCCTCTGACTATCCACTCTGTCTATGCCCCTCATAATTTTGTATACCTCTATCAGGTCGCCCCTCAACCTCCTTCGTTCCAGTGAGAACAAACCGAGTTTATTCAATCGCTCCTCATAGCTTATGCCCTCCATACCAGGCAACATTCTGGTAAATCTCTTCTGCACCCTCTCTAAAGCCTCCACATCCTTCTGGTAGTGTGGCGACCAGAATTGAACACTATACTCCAAGTGTGGCCTAACTAAGGTTCTATACAGCTGCAACATGACTTGCCAATTCTTATACTCAATGCCCCGGCCAATGAAGGCAAGCATGCCGTATGCCTTCTTGGTGGATTGGCACCAGTACACCAGTATTGGATACAGTACTGATGCCATGGGCTGCATCTGTACAAAACCCTGGTTAGACCCCACTTGGAGTACTGGCAGCAGATCTGGACGCACATCTAAGGAAGGATATTCTAGCCTTAGAGGGAGTGTAATGTAGGTTTACAAGAATGATACCTTGTCTTCAGGGGTTAAGTTATGAGGAGAGTCCTCAACATACTGCCAAGTGAGGTGGTTGAGGCAGATACGTTAGCAACCTTTAAGACTTATCTGGATAGGCAAATGATAGAAGGATACAGGCGGTTGGTTGAGATAGGACACGTGATCTGCGCAGTTTTGGAGGGCCTGTTCCTATGCTGTATTCTTTGTTGTTTGACTCTCCCTCGGACTGATATGTTCCCTGTAAGGACTATTCACAACGCCCATGTATTTGCTTTGTTTGGCCCCTTGTTCCGCACTAACCAATCACTGTTTGTCGATGTACCATTTGTTAATGTACATTGTCAATTATTCTTTTTTTGTGTACTATGTATGTACTGTGTACGTTCCCTTGGCTGCAGAAAAATACTTTTCACTGTACTTTGGTATACGTGACAATAAATCAAATCAAAGATTGTGCAAATTAGACCTGTTTTCTTTAGAATTTAGAAAGTTATGATCCAAGTCTGCAAGATATTAACAGCGTAGATAAAGACAGGGTAGATAAACATAAACTGTGTGCACTGATTAGAGATTCTAGAACTCGGGGGTATAGCCATACCATTCAGGAGAGATGATTGGAAGCACTTTGACACATAAAAGGTGGTAGAGGTTTGGAACTCTATTCCACAAATGGCAATTGAAGCTGGATCAGTTGTTAATTTTAAATCTGAGGTAGCTAAATTTTTGTTATGTAAAGTACTAAGAGATATGGGTCAATTTTCATATGGAGGTAGGCTACAGATCAGCCCTGATCTCACTGAATGGCGGGACAGGCTCGAGTGGCTGAATGGACTACCGTTCTTACGCTACTACAACCTAATACCCCCTTGCTTATCATAAATCTATCTGCTTGTGCCTGAACAATTTGGATGGGGCAGTTTTTGTACAGTGTGTGCAGGAGGGTTTCCTGACACAATATGTGGCTAGGCCGACAAGAGGGGGAGAGGGGGGGGGGGGAGGGGGGGGGGGGGGTAATGAACCGGGCCAAGTGTTAGATTTGTTTGTGGGAGAGCACTTTGGAGATAGTGACCACAATTCAGTGTCTTTCACTATTGCGATGGAGAGGGATAGGGCCATACGGCAGGGCAAGGTTTATAATTGGGGGAGGGGGTAATTATGATGCGATTAGGCAAGAATTAGGGAGCATAAGATGGGAACAGAAACTATCAGGGAAAGGCACAAATGAAAAGTGGAGCTTGTTCAAGGAACAAATACTTGATAGGCATGGAGGAAATGGCCGTGTGAGGGAACCATGGTTCACAAAAGAGGTTGAATGTCTTGTCAAGAAGAAAAAGGAAGTGTATGTAAGGATGAGAAAACAAGGTTCAGTAGGGTCGCTTGAGGGTTACAAGGTAGCAAAGAATTAGCTGAAGAAAGGGCTTAGGAGAGCTAGGAGGGGTCATGAGAAGTCCTTGGCGGGTCGAATCAAGGAAACCCCCAAGGCTTTTTACTCTTATGTGAGAAATAAAAGAATGACCAGGGTGAGGGTAGGTGAAGGACAGTAGTGGGAACTTGTGCATGAGTCAGAAGAAATAGGAGAGGTGTTGAATAAATACTTTTCTTCAGTGTTCACAAAGGAGAGGGGCCATGTTTTTGAGGATGAGAGTGCGATTCAGGCGGGTAGCAATTTTGAAAAACCTGAGTGTCGACAAGTCCCCTGGGCCAGATTGGATTGGATTGGATTTGTTTATTGTCACGTGTACCGAGGTACAGTGAAAAGTATTTTTCTGCGAGCAGCTCAACAGATCATTAAGTACATGAGAAGAAAAGGGAATAAAAGAAAATACATAATAGGGCAACACAACATATACAATGTAATTACATAAGCACTGGCATCGGATGAAGCAAACAGGGTGTAGTGTTAATGAAATCAGTCCATAAGAGGGTCATTTAGGAGTCTGGTGACAGTGGGGAAGAAGCTGTTTTTGAGTCTGTTCGTGCGTGTTTTCAGACTTCTGTATCTCCTGCCCGATGGAAGAAGTTGCAAGAGTGAGTAAGCCGGGTGGGAGGGATCTTTGATTATACTGCCCGCATTCCCCAGGCAGCGGGAGGTGTAGATGGAGTCAATGGATGGGAGGCAGGTTCGTGTGATGGACTGGGCGGTGTTCACGACTCTCTGAAGTTTCTTGCGGTCCTGGGCCGAGCAGTTGCCATACCAGGCTGTGATGCAGCCTGATAGGATGCTTTCTATGGTGCATCTGTAAAAGTTGGTAAGAGTCAATGTGGACATGCCGAATTTCCTTACTTTCCTGAGGAAGTATAGGTGCTGTTGTGCTTTCTTGGTGGTAGCGTCGACGTGGGTGGACCAGGACAGATTTTCTGAGATGTGCACCCCTAGGATTTTGAAACTGCTAACCATCTCCACCTCGGCCCCGTTGATGCTGACAGGGGTATGTACAGTACTTTGCTTCCTGAAGTCAATTACCAGCTCTTTAGTTTTGCTGGCATTGAGGGAGAGATTGGTGTCGCTACACCACTCCACTGGATTCTCTATCTCCCTCCTGTATTCGGACTCATCGTTGTTCGAGATACGGCCCATTATGGTCGTATCGTCAGCAAACTTGTAGATGGAGTTGGAACCAAGTTTTGCCACGCAGTCGTGTGTGTGTACAGGGAGTAGAGTAGGGGGCTAAGTACGCAGTCTTGCGGGGCGCCGGTGTTGAGGACTATTGTGGAGGAGTTGTTCATTCTTACTGATTGTGGTCTGTTGGTCAGAAAATCGAGGATCCAGTTGCAGAGTGGGAGCCAAGTCCTAGGTTTTGGAGCTTTGATATGAGCTTGGCTGGGATTACGGTGTTGAAGGCGGAGCTGTAGTCAATAAATAGGAGTCTAATGTAGGAGTCCTTGTTTTCGAGATGCTCTAGGGATGAGTGTAGGGCCAGGGAAATGGTGTCTGATGTGGACCGGTTGCAGCGGTATGCAAATTGCAGTGGATCAAGGCATTCTGGGAGTATGGAGGTGATGCGTTTCATGGTCAACCTCTCGAAGCACTTCATTACGACTGAAGTCAGGGCCACTGGTCGGTAGTCATTGAGGCACGTTGCCTGGTTCTTCTTTGGTATGATGGTGGTCTTCTTGAAGCAGGTGGGGACGTCGGAGTGGAGTAGGGACAGGTTAAAGATGTCCGTGAATACCTCTGCCAGCTGGTCCGCGCAGGCTCTGAGTGCACGACCAGGGATCCCGTCTGGGCCCGTCGCCTTCCGAGGGTTCACTTTCAGGAAGGCCAATCTGACTTCGGGAGCTGTGATGGTGGGTATGGGTGAATTATGGGCTGCTGGGGCACTCGCCAGCGGATTGTTGATTCATGAACGAGGAACCATCCTTCCGCATCTCAGAGCTCCACAATCTCTCAGCGCGGGTCAAAAACGACCACCTAAGTATTCTCATCCCAGTAGCCCAAACCCCACCTAACCTTTAAGACACTGAAGGGCAATTTTAGCAGGGCCAATATACTTAACCAGCACATCTTTGGACTCTGGGAGGAAACCTCGGAGGAAACCCACACAGAAATGGGGAGAACGTACAAACTCTACACAGACAGAAGAAAATGGAAAGAAAGACCAGAACTACCAGATAACAACAGTTCAGAACCCAACCCAGGCCCCAAAACTCCCCGGTGCCCATGCAGTACCCACCAACCAGAGGGGAATAAGCTGCTCAATCAAGAAGAGGGCATCCCTCACCACCATGTCGAAATCTTTAACATCCGAGTAAGACTTTTAGACTGAAAGAAGCATAACAGATAACAACACAGTTAAAGTTTAAACTATTTTACTTGCCACAAGGAGAGAGGCCGCTGGAATCAAGGATCGCAGCAGGCACACTCTGAGTAACATGAGGGACGTAGAGATCTTTATACACAAAAGAACCCCACCCTCCCCACAGGTGATACATTGATAATTGATGAGCCTTTCAGTTGGCTTACACAGAGACAAGGTTACCATTCCGATACAAGGGCGGGGGGGTGGGGCGGCGGTGATCAGATGGCGTCAATGTCTACTACAATAATTCTCCAGAGATGAATATACATTATACAAAGGCCGTGCTAATCGATTGACGTCACAGGCTCCGATGGTACTGTTTAAACAATGGTGTGTGTGTGTCACCATACAAACTGATTTGATCTCGTCAGGAAATTGATTAAACTCGAGACAATTTAATCACGTTACAGGGGGCCGCCTGTCTGCTAACTGAATTAATGAGGTACAAAAAGCAATTTAAAATGAGACTCTTTAAGACTTTTATGTCATGTATCCCATGATGCTTCAGACGGTCATGTTTGGGTTTCCACATTCCCTCCTTTTGTCATATTTATGACAACATTATTCTGGTATCATCCTTTTCAGTTCAGTTAGGGACGGGTCTTCTGGGGGTATTTCAGCAGTTAGGGTCATTATGGTGGGCAGGGGATCTATGCTCTTGGTTGCCATGTGGCAGCCACCCTTTATGGCGATTCCAAGGAAGCAGATGCAAACGCCTAGCCCTACTATTAGGGTAATGCCTTGCAATATGGGCTTCCCCAGGTCTCCTAACCAATCTTCCAGCCAATTGTCGCAACCTCCCTGTGGTGACCCATCATGTAATTTGGCTGCCTCCTTTCTGATGTGGGCAGCTAGGTTTGTAATATTTTCTGAGATGTCTGGTATATATGTGCAGGATTCTGACTCTATTGGGGCGCAAGTTTCTCTTTTTTCTGCTAGCAGGAAATCTAAGGCCATCCTATTTTGTAGGGCAATCGTTCGTGTGGCAACCATTTCAGCCGTGGTTTCGTCCAATGCCCCTGCAGTGCTATTTGCTATCGCCTCTAAAGCTGCTGCCAAGTTTATTGATTCCTGGACTAGTTTTCCTGCTCCATATGGTGGAAACAAAATGGCAAAGAAACGCTCTGTTTCTGTGATGGCTCTCCTGCCTCGGGAATGCGCAAGTTTTCTTGGAAGTGAGGGTGAGTGATGGATATAGGGCACCACGAATCCTAGATAACATGATCCTGACCAGTTGACAGGTAACCAGGGGTAGGCCCTGTACCCGCAGATAAACTATGTCCCATTATATGACGTATAGTGGACTATGCCTTCTACTTGTAGGCTAACAGTAAAGTTACCTTTCCCTGCCATGTTCTTAAGTCCTTTAAGGAGTGACGAGTAGGAGCTCTGGGAGACGTTGAAAGAGCGTGTGCAGGAACTATTACCTACTTCTTCCCCACCAGCCATACCCCTGTATTGGCATATGCTGCCCTTGGAGGCCCCTTGCCCAGTGATATTAGTCAGGAGGAGGACGGGTGGCTTATGGGATGTGTTGTACTTGGGCTGACAACAGCCTGAAAAGGCTGCCATCAAGTACCCTGCAGACCTCCAGGTCATCAAGTCCCCCTCCCCTCACTGTCGGTACTGTAGCCATCCCCATTTGTAGAGGCCGCTTTCCTTGGCCCCTTTCTGCGGGAGCCATTTTGGAATAGGTACCACTCCATAGTTTGTGAGGTGCTTAAAGGGGTCTTAGTGGTAGTCTCCCTTTACTGTGTATGGGCACATGGGAACAGACCCAACAGTTAGATAGGTTGGCTCCTCTTGCATATACATATGACATGTGAAGGAAAGTGTTCATATGTGGTCCAGTAATTGTCCCAGTTAGTCTCAATGGGCAGAAAATTGCCAGCATTGTCAATCCTGTCCCCCAGTTTCCGGGTCGGGGGCTCTTTTTCAGTGCGATGCCTATATCCGTGTCGGTCACTTCTTTTTAAAAAAATATAATTTTTATTAAAGGTTTTCATAAAATATCAATAACAAAATGAGAAAGAAAAAAGAACCCAACAGGGTTAAGTACAAAACACAATCTAAAAAAGCAACCCCCCCAAACCCCCCCCCCCCCCCCCCCGAACCTAAATAGTAAATTAACATTAACACCCCGACTTAAGACAACAGGTGTATACCTACTCCTTGCAGGTCAGCTGGGAGCGGGAGAGAGAGAGAGCCGGGACATTGAAAACAGCGCGGGAGATTTAAAAAGCGCGGGAGCTGCGAGTCTGAGCGGAGAGTTTAAAAGTTTGCAGCCTGGGAGAGGTAAGTACTGTTTAACAACCTCCTTACCTTACAGGTCAGCTGTTGGTTTCGGCAGATCAGTTTCGGGAGCAGGCCTATTGGCTGACTGTAAATCAGGAAGGATACAAAAGGTGTGGCTGAAGTGCCTTTAGAAACTGAGTGCTGGAAGCAAACAGAGTGTATCTGAGTTTGGGTAAGGCTGAATTCGGGTAAGAGGTGAGTGAGAGCTGTGTTTTTTGGAGTTTGGTGTTTGGGGTTGAGTTTCCAAAAAAAAAAAATCAAATTAATTAACTAGTTAAGGGAATTTGGTGCTCATCTTAAGGAGGTGCAGAGAAGCAGACCTGTGAGGGAGTCTCGGGAGCAATTACATCACAGCCAGCAGGTAAGTGATTGGCTTGTGACTGGTAAGTGATTTTTCTCTCTTTGACTTTCTCTTAGCTGTGTAGTGTAGTTCAAATTTAACTTCAGGTTTAAGTCATGGCAGGAGAGCTCAGACCCGTGTCATGCTCCTCTTGTGAGATGTGGCAAGTCAGGGACCCTTCTGGTGTCCCTGACTCCTTCATCTGCAAGAAGTGTGTCCAACTGCAGCTCCTGTTAGACTGCTTGACGGCTCTGGAGCTGCGGATGGATTCACTTTGGAGCATCCGCGATGCTGAGGAAGTTGTGGATAGCACATTCAGTGAGTTGGTCACACCGCAGATTAAAATTACTGAGGCAGATAGGGAATGGGTGACCAACAGACAGAGGAAGAGTAGGAAGGCAGTGCAGGGATCTCCTGCGGTCATCTCCCTCCAAAACAGATTTACCGTTTTGGAAACTGTTGGGGGAGATGGCTCACCAGGGGAAGGTGGCAGCAGCCAGGTTCATGGCACCGTGGCTGGCTCTGCTGCACAGAAGGGCGGGAAAAAGAGTGGCAGAGCTATAGTGATAGGGGATTCAATTGTAAGGGGAATAGACAGGCGTTTCTGCGGACGCAAATCAGAATCCAGGTTGGTATGTTGCCTCCCTGGTGCAAGGGTCAAGGATGTCTCGGAGCGGCTGCAGGGCATTCTGGAGGGGGAGGGTGAACAGCCAGCTGTCGTGGTGCATATAGGCACCAACGATTATAGGTAAAAAAATGGGATGAGGTCCTACAAGCTGAATTTAGGGAGTTAGGAGTGTAGATCTCCAAATTTCTTTCTCTGTCAGTCTGGCCTCAATAAAAGTTGAGACGGATTCGCACGTAAACAGAAGTTATTTATTTAGCTTGCAAGCTTGAATCATCTTACAGAAACGTAAAAGACATCCAGCCTCTTACATCCCAGAAAACGACTGAACTAAAAGACAAAGGGATCTCTGCAAAATCAATTCAAATGGTATCTAGTTTCACATACTCGACGGACATAGGTCAGCCTATGTCCCTCCTGACCTGTTCGATCTATTCTGATTGGCTCACTTCCAATCCCTTTCTCTGGCCCCTATCAATGCAGCATTACTCTCATAGACACACCTCTTCCTGCTTTTTCCATGCGGTCTCAAATTCCTTTGTCCCTAACTGCAAGAATCAAAGTGGCTTATTTCTACATTACATTAACTAGTAACTCTAAAGTAACTATTTTATATCACATTCGTCAGGAGTTAAACTAAAAAGTAGGACCTCAAAGGTAGTAATCTCAGGATTGCTACCAGTGCCACGTGATAGTCAGAGTCGGAATGACAGGATAGCTAGGATGAATACATGGCTTGAGAGATGGTGCAAGAGGGAGGGTTTAAAATTCCTGGGACATTGGGACCGGTTCTGGGGGAGGTGGGACCTGTACAAATCGGACGGTCTGCATCTGGGTGGGACCGGAACCAATGTTCTCGGGGGTGTGTTTGCTAGTGCAGTTGGGGAGGGTTTAAACTAATGTGGCAGGGGGATGGGAACCGATGTAGGAAGTCAGTGGGGACAGAAACAAAAGGCAGGAAGGGAGAGTGTGTAAAGCATGACCAGAGAAAGCAAGGAAAGTCTACGTTAAACTGCATTTATTTCAATGCAAGGGGCCTGACGGGCAAAGCGGATGAACTCAGGGCATGGATGGGCACATGGGACTGGGATATTATAGCTATGACTGAAACATGGCTAAGGGAGGGGCAGGACTGGCAGCTCAATGTTCCGGGGTACAGATGCTATAGTCGATTTCAGCGGGAGCGGAGCAGGTTAGTCAATTTCAGCGGGAGCAGTGCGCAAGTAATTTCTGGGAGGTAAGTTTCTCCTTTAAAAACACTTGTCTTTGCAGGAGCAGGCCAGTCGATTTCAGCGGGAGCGGAGCAGGTTAGTCAATTTCAGCGGGAGCAGTGCGCAAGTGATTTCTGGGAGGTAAGTTTCTCCTTTAAAAACACTTGTCTTTGCAGGAGCAGGCCAGTCGATTTCAGCGGGAGCGGTGCGTTAGTGATTTCTGGGAGACCTTCACAGGAGCAGGCTAGTCAATTTCAGCGGTAAACTCTTGTCTGGTCCTGTTTTCGGTCCCTCTTTGCTGTTTTAAAATTTTTTTAGTGTTTAAGGCGGGAACAGGAAGTTTGACCCGTGGACTTCTGGGAAGACCCTCACCAATAAATTCTGGTGGAGAGGAAACCCGAGACACTACACGTGTAGTGTCTCCCACCCGCCCTCCTCCTCTAACCTAATAATAAAACCCATTGGTGTGAGGTAAGTACCATATTTTATTATTATTATTATTATTATTTAAAAAAAAATTTAATTTAGTTGTTAGCCAGATCTTGGTAGAAAGTTAGAGGGATGGCAGGGAAGGGAGTGCAATGTTCCTCCTGCAAGATGTTTGAGGTGAGGGATGCCGTTAGTGTCCCTGCTGATTTTACCTGCAGGAAGTGCTGCCATCTCCAGCTCCTCCAAGACCGAGTTAGGAAACTGGAGCTGGAGTTGGAAGAACTACGGATCATTCGGGAGGCAGAGGGGGTCATAGATAGCAGCTTCAGGGAATTAGTTACACCAAAGATTGGAGATAGATGGGTAACTGTAAGAGGGACTGGGAAGAAGCAGTCAGTGCAGGGATCCCCTGCGGTCGTTCCCCTGAGAAACAAGTATACCGCTTTGGATACTTGTGGGGGGGGGGACGGGACTTACCAGGGGTAAGCCATGGGGTACGGGCATCTGGCACGGAGTCTGTCCCTGTTGCTCAGAAGGGAAGGGGGGAGAGGAGCAGAGCATTAGTAATTGGGGACTCGATAGTCAGGGGCACAGATAGGAGATTTTGTGGGAGCGTGAGAGACTCACGTTTGGTATGTTGCCTCCCAGGTGCAAGGGTACGTGATGTCTCGGATCGTGTTTTCCGGCTCCTTGGGGGGAGTGGGAGCAGCCCCAAGTCGTGGTGCACATTGGCACTAACGACATAGGTAGGAAAGGGGACCAGGATGTCAGGCAGGCTTTCAGGGAGCTAGGATGGAAGCTCAGAACTAGAACAAACAGAGTTGTTATCTCTGGGTTGTTGCCCGTGCCACGTGATAGTGAGATTAGGAATAGGGAGAGAGAGCAATTAAACACGTGGCTACAGGGATGGTGCAGGTGGGAGGGATTCAGATTTCTGGATAACTGGGGATCTTTCTGGGGAAGGTGGGACCTCTACAGCCAGGATGGTCTACATCTGAACCTGAGGGGCACAAATATCCTGGGGGGGAGATTTGTTAGTGCTCTTTGGGGTGGTTTAAACTAATGCAGCAGGGGCATGGGAACCTGGATTGTAGTTTTAGGGTAAGGGAGAATGAGAGTATAGAGGTCAGGAGCACAGATTTGACATCGCAGGAGGGGGCCAGGTGGTTTGAAGTGTGTCTACTTCAATGCCAGGAGTATACGAAATAAGGTAGGGGAACTGGCAGCATGGGTTGGTACCTCGGACTTCGATGTTGTGGCCATTTCGGAGACATGGATAGAGCAGGGACAGGAATGGATGTTGCAGGTTCTGGGGTTTAGGTGTTTTAGTAAGCTCAGAGAAGGAGGCAAAAGAGGGGGAGGTGTGGCGCTGCTAGTCAAGAGCAGTATTACGGTGGCAGAGAGGATGCTAGATGGGGACTCATCTTCCGAGGTAGTATGGGCTGAGGTTAGAAACATGAAAGGAGAGGTCACCCTGTTGGGAGTCTTCTATAGGCCTCCAAATAGTTCTAGGGATGTAGAGGAAAGGATGGCGAGGATGATCCTGGATAAGAGCGAAAGTAACAGGGTAGTTATTATGGGAGACTTTAACTTTCCAAATATTGACTGGAAAAGATATAGTTCGAGTACATTAGATGGGTCGTTTTTTGTACAGTGTGTGCAGGAGGGTTTCCTGACACAATATGTTGACAGACCAACAAGAGGCGAGGCCACGTTGGATTTGGTTTTGGGTAATGAACCAGGCCAGGTGTTGGATTTGGAGGTAGGAGAGCACTTTGGGGACAGTGACCACAATTCGGTGACGTTTACGTTAATGATGGAAAGGGATAAGTATACACCGCAGGGCAAGAGTTATAGCTGGGGGAAGGGCAATTATGCCATTAGATGCCATTAGACGTGACTTGGGGGGGATAAGGTGGAGAAGTAGGCTGCAAGTGTTGGGCACACTGGATAAGTGGAGCTTGTTCAAGGATCAGCTACTGCGTGTTCTTGATAAGTACGTACCGGTCAGGCAGGGAGGAAGGCGTAGAGCGAGGGAACCGTGGTTTACCAAAGAAGTGGAATCTCTTGTTAAGAGGAAGAAGGAGGCCTATGTGAAGATGAGGTGTGAAGTTTCAGTTGGGGCGATGGATAGTTCCAAAGTAGCGAGGAAGGATCTAAAGAGAGAGCTAAGACGAGCAAGGAGGGGACATGAGAGGTATTTGGCAGGTAGGATCAAGAAAAACCCAAAAGCTTTCTATAGGTATGTCAGGAATAAGCGAATGACTAGGGAAAGAGTAGGACCATTCAAGGACAGGGATGGGAAGTTGTGTGTGGAGTCTGAAGAGATAGGCGAGATACTAAATGAATATTTTTCGTCAGTATTCACTCAGGAAAAAGATAATGTTGTGGAGGAGAATGCTGAGCCGCAGGCTAATAGAATAGATGGCATTGAGGTGCATAGGGAAGAGGTGTTGGCAATTCTGGACAGGCTGAAAATAGATAAGTCCCCGGGTCCTGATGGGATTTATCCTAGGATTCTCTGGGAGGCCAGGGAAGAGATTGCTGGACCTTTGGCTTTGATTTTTATGTCATCATTGGCTACAGGAATAGTGCCAGAGGACTGGAGGATAGCAAATGGGGTCCCTTTGTTCAAAAAGGGGAGCAGAGACAATCCCGGCAACTGTAGACCGGCGAGCCTCACGTCTGTAGTGGGTAAAGTCTTGGAGGGGATTATAAGAGACAAGATTTATAATCATCTAGATAGGAATAATATGATCAGGGATAGTCAGCATGGCTTTGTGAAGGGTAGGTCATGCCTCACAAACCTTATCGAGTTCTTTGAGAAGGTGACTGAACAGGTAGACGAGGGTAGAGCAGTTGATGTGGTGTATATGGATTTGATAAGCGTTTGATAAGGTTCCCCACGGTAGGCTATTGCAGAAAATACGGAGGCTGGTGATTGAGGGTGATTTAGAGATGTGGATCAGAAATTGGCTAGCTGAAAGAAGACAGAGGGTGGTGGTTGATGGGAAATGTTCAGAATGGAGTTCAGTTACAAGTGGAATACCACAAGGATCTGTTCTGGGGCCGTTGCTGTTTGTCATTTTTATCAATGACCTAGAGGAAGGCGCAGAAGGGTGGGTGAGTAAATTTGCAGACGATACTAAAGTCGGTGGTGTTGTCGATAGTGTGGAAGGAAGTAGCAGGTTACAGAGGGATATAGATAAGCTGCAGAGCTGGGCTGAGAGGTGGCAAATGGAGTTTAATGTAG
Organism: Scyliorhinus torazame; assembly: GCF_047496885.1. Lineage (NCBI taxonomy): Eukaryota > Metazoa > Chordata > Chondrichthyes > Carcharhiniformes > Scyliorhinidae > Scyliorhinus > Scyliorhinus torazame. The sequence goes on from NC_092719.1 coordinate 94,512,752, forward strand.
AGAAGTGTGAGGTGATTCACTTTGGAAGGAATAACAGGAACGCGGAATATTTGGCTAATGGTAAAGTTCTTGGAAGTGTGGATGAGCAGAGGGATCTAGGTGTCCATGTACATAGATCCCTGAAAGTTGCCACCCAGGTTGATAGGGTTGTGAAGAAGGCCTATGGAGTGTTGGCCTTTATTGGTAGAGGGATTGAGTTCCAGAGTCAGGAGGTCATGTTGCAGCTGTACAGAACTCTGGTACGGTCGCATTTGGAGTATTGCGTACAGTTCTGGTCACCGCATTATAGGAAGGACGTGGAGGCTTTGGAGCGGGTGCAGAGGAGATTTACCAGGATGTTGCCTGGTATGGAGGGAAAATCTTATGAGGAAAGGCTGATGGACTTGAGGTTGTTTTCATTGGAGAGAAGAAGGTTAAGAGGAGACTTAATAGAGGCATACAAAATGATCAGGGTGTTAGATAGGGTGGACAGTGAGAGCCTTCTCCCGCGGATGGAAATGGCTGGCACGAGGGGACATAGCTTTAAACTGAGGGGTAATAGATATATAGGTCAGAGGTAGGTTCTTTACGCAAAGAGTAGTGAGACCGTGGGATGCCCTACCTGCTACAGTAGTGAACTCGCCAGCATTGAGGGCATTAAAAAATTTATTGGATAAACATATGGATGATAATGGCATAGTGTAGGTTAGATGGCTTTTGTTGGACTTCCGGGTGCGGCGATGACCAGCTGAGTCGCACGTTTCGGCAGCTCCCTGTGAAACGGACTTTTGGGCTCTTGATAGGAGCCCCAACGGCAATTTTGACGGCTAAAAACACTGTGCGGTAAACCAGAAGGGAATCCCCCCTGGATACGGATGGAAAAAGGAGGAGAGAGTGGCCAGATTGCAGTGGATCCTTTAGAACAGCGGCAAGGAAGGCAAGCAAAAACCAAGATGGCGTCGGAAGGTGGCAGTTTAACATGGGGCCCTGAACAACAAGAGTTCTTGAAATGCTGTGTGGAAGAGATAAAAAAGGAAATGAAGAAAGAGCTGTTGGCCCCGATACTACAGGCGATCGAAGGGCTAAAGGAGGAACAAAAGACCCAGGAGCGGGAGCTTCGGGTCGTGAAGGCAAAGGCAGCCGAGAATGAGGACGATATACAGGGCCTGGTGGTGAAGACGGAGACGCAGGAGGCACATCAGAAACGATGTGTGGAAAGGTTGGAGGCACTGGAGAACAACGCAAGGAGGAACAACCTGAGGATTCTTGGTCTTCCTGAAGGTGTGGAGGGAGCGGACGTCGGGGCATATGTGAGCACGATGCTGCACTCGTTAATGGGAGCGGAGGCCCCGGCGGGTCCGTTGGAGGTGGAGGGAGCATACCGAGTGATGGCGCGAGGACCGAGAGCAGGAGAAATTCCCAGAGCCATAGTGGTGAGATTCCTCCGTTTTAAGGATAGAGAAATGGTCCTTAGATGGGCGAAGAAAACTCGGAGCAGTAAATGGGAGAACGCGGTGATCCGCGTTTATCAAGACTGGAGTGCGGAGGTGGCGAGAAGGAGGGCGAGCTTTAATCGGGCCAAGGCGGTGCTTCATAAAAAGAAGATAAAATTTGGAATGCTGCAACCGGCAAGACTGTGGGTCACATCGAGGGAGGCACCACTACTTTGAGACGGCGGATGAAGCATGGACTTTTATTGTGGAAGAAAAACTGGAATGAGCGGGTTATTAAAAAGAACATTCGAACAAAGTGGTGGGGCGAATGTGGGGGGCAAAGAGGGGTTTTATGTACTAATCCTGCGATGTGGTAACTTTTCTCTCTCCCACAGGTGGTGATGGAGGGAGGAGGGGAGGTGGAGGAGATGGGGCGTTGGCCATTGGGGGCGGGGCCAAGGGAGAAGCGCGGGCTTGGTTCCCGCGCTATGATAATCATGGCGGGAATAGAGAAGCAGGAAGGAGGGGGCGTCGCACGGTGCGAGCCGAGGTCACGGGGGGAAGCCGAGGTCAGCCAGAGTTTGCTGACTTCTGGGAGCAACATGGGGGGAGTAATTACGCTAGCGGGGGATCTAGCGGGGGGGGTGGGAGGGGGGAATTACTGGGTTGCTGCTGCTGGGGAGAGGGGGGAGCTGGTATGGGAGAGGATGGGCGGGGGGGGCACCGCCTGGGGGAGATACAGCTGCGTGGGAACTGGGTGAGGAGCTGGAAAAAGGTGATGGCTAATCGACAAGGGGGGGGGGGGGGTAGGAAGCCCCCCAACTCGGCTGATCACGTGGAACGTGAGAGGGCTGAACGGGCCGATAAAGAGGGCACGGGTACTCGCACACCTTAAGAAACTTAAGGCAGATGTGGTTATGTTGCAGGAAATGCACCTGAAACTGATAGACCAGGTTAGGCTACGCAAAGGATGGGTGGGGCAGGTGTTCCATTCGGGGCTAGATGCGAAAAACAGGGGGGTGGCTATATTAGTGGGGAAGCGGGTAATGTTCGAGGCAAAGACTATAGTGGCGGATAACGGGGGCAGATACGTGATGGTGAGTGGCAAACTACAGGGGGAGACGGTGGTTTTGGTAAACGTATATGCCCCGAACTGGGATGATGCCAATTTTATGAGGCGGATGCTAGGACGCATTCCGGACCTAGAGATGGGAAAGCTGATAATGGGGGGAGATTTTAATACGGTGTTGGAACCAGGGCTGGATAGGTCGAAGTCCAGGACTGGAAGGAGGCCGGCAGCAGCCAAGGTACTTAAAGATTTTATGGAGCAGATGGGAGGTGTAGACCCGTGGAGATTTAGCAGACCTAGGAGTAAGGAGTTCTCGTTTTTCTCCTATGTCCATAAAGTCTACTCGCGAATAGACTTTTTTGTGCTGGGTAGCGCATTGATCCCGAAGGTGAGGGGAACGGAGTATACGGCTATAGCCATATCGGATCACGCTCCACACTGGGTGGACTTGGAGATAGGGGAGGAAACAGGAGGGCGCCCACCCTGGAGAATGGACATGGGACTAATGGCAGATGAGGGGGTGTGTCTAAGGGTGAGGGGGTGCATTGAAAAGTACTTGGAACTCAATGATAATGGGGAGGTCCAGGTGGGAGTGGTCTGGGAGGCGTTGAAGGCGGTGGTTAGAGGGGAGCTGATATCAATAAGGGCACATAAAGGGAAGCAGGAGAGTAAGGAACGGGAGCGGTTGCTGCAAGAACTTTTGAGGGTGGACAGACAATATGCGGAAGCACCGGAGGAGGGACTGTACAGGGAAAGGCAAAGGCTACATGTAGAATTTGACTTGCTGACTACAGGCACTGCAGAGGCACAATGGAGGAAGGCACAGGGTGTACAGTACGAATATGGGGAGAAGGCGAGCAGGTTGCTGGCACACCAATTGAGGAAAAGGGGAGCAGCGAGGGAAATAGGGGGAGTGAGGGATGAGGAAGGAGAGATGGAGCGGAGAGAGTGAATGGAGTGTTCAAGACATTTTATAAAAAATTATATGAAGCTCAACCCCCGGATGGGAGGGAGAGAATGATGGGCTTCTTGAATCGGCTGGAATTTCCCAAGGTGGAAGAGCAGGAAAGGGTGGGACTGGGAGCACAGATCGAGGTAGAAGAAGTGGTGAAAGGAATTAGGAGCATGCAGGCGGGAAAGGCCCCGGGACCGGATGGATTCCCAGTCGAATTCTATAGAAAATATGTGGACTTGCTCGCCCCGGTACTGTCGAGGACCTTTAATGAGGCAAAGGAAAGGGGACAACTGCCCCCGACTATGTCTGAAGCAACGATATCGCTTCTCTTCTCTTAAAGAAGGAAAAGGACCCGCTACAATGCGGGTCCTATAGACCTATTTCCCTCCTAAATGTAGATGCCAAGGTCCTGGCCAAGGTAATGGCAATGAGAATAGAGGAATGTGTCCCGGGGGTGGTCCACGAGGACCAAACTGGGTTTGTGAAGGGGAGACAGCTGAACACGAATATACGGAGGTTGTTAGGGGTAATGATGATGGCCCCACCAGAGGGAGAAACGGAGATAGTAGTGGCGATGGATGCCGAGAAAGCATTTGATAGAGTGGAGTGGGATTATTTGTGGGAGGTGTTGAGGAGATTTGGTTTTGGAGAGGGGTATGTTAGATGGGTGCAGCTGTTGTATAGGGCCCCAGTGGCGAGCGTGGTCACGAATGGACGGGGATCTGCATATTTTCAGCTCCATAGAGGGACAAGGCAGGGATGCCCTCTGTCCCCATTATTGTTTGCACTGGCGATTGAGCCCCTGGCGATAGCGTTGAGGGGTTCCAAGAAGTGGAGGGGAGTACTTGGGGGAGGAGAAGAGCACCGGGTATCTTTGTATGCGGACGATTTGCTACTATATGTGGCGGACCCGGCGGAGGGGATGCCAGAAATAATGCGGATACTTGGGGAGTTTGGGGATTTTTCAGGGTATAAATTGAACATGGGGAAAAGTGAGTTGTTTGTGGTGCATCCAGGGGAGCAGAGTAGAGAAATAGAGGACCTACCGCTGAGGAAGGTAACAAGGGACTTTCGTTACCTGGGGATCCAGATAGCTAAGAATTGGGGCACATTGCATAGGTTAAATTTAACGCGGTTGGTGGAACAGATGGAGGAGGATTTCAAGAGATGGGATATGGTATCCCTGACAATGGCAGGGAGGGTGCAGGCGGTTAAGATGGTGGTCCTCCCGAGATTCCTCTTTGTGTTTCAGTGCCTCCCGGTGGTGATCACGAAGGCTTTTTTTAAAAGGATTGAAAAGAGCATCATGGGTTTTGTGTGGGCCGGGAAGACCCCGAGAGTGGGGAAGGGATTCTTGCAGCGTAGCAGGGATAGGGGGGGCCTGGCACTACCGAGCCTAAGTGAGTATTATTGGGCCGCTAATATTTCAATGGTGAGTAAGTGGATGGGAGAGGAGGAGGGAGCGGCGTGGAAGAGATTAGCGAGGGCGTCCTGTAGGGGGACTAGCCTACAGGTTATGGTGACAGCCCCATTGCCGTTCTCACCGAGGAACTACACCACAAGGTAGTGGCTACACTGAAGATTTGGGGACAGTGGAGATGGCATAGGGGAAAGACTGGAGCCTTGGGGGGGGTCCCCGATAAGAAACAACCATAGGTTTGCCCCGGGGGGAATGGATGGGGGATATGGAATGTGGCAAAGAGCAGGAATAACGCAACTGAAAGATCTGTTTGTGGATGGGAAGTTCGCGAGTCTGGGAGCGCTGACCGAGAAATATGGGTTGCCCCAAGGGAATGCATTCAGGTATATGCAACTGAGGGCTTTTGCGAGGCAACAGGTGAGGGAATTCCCGCAGCTCCCGACACAAGAGGTGCAGGACAGAGTGATCTCAAAGACATGGGTGGGGGATGGTAAGGTGTCAGATATATATAGGGAAATGAGGGACGAAGGGGAGACTATGGTAGATGAACTAAAAGGGAAATGGGAAGAAGAGCTGGGGGAGGAGATCGAGGAGGGGCTGTGGGCAGATGCCCTAAGCAGGGTAAACTCGTCGTCCTCGTGTGCCAGACTAAGCCTGATTCAGTTTAAGGTATTACACAGGGCACATATGACTGGAGCACGGCTCAGTAAATTTTTTGGGGTGGAGGATAGGTGTGCAAGGTGCTCGAGAAGCCCAGCGAATCATACCCATATGTTTTGGTCATGCCCGGCGCTACAGAGGTTTTGGATGGGGGTGACAAAGGTGCTTTCAAAAGTAGTAGGAGTCCGGGTCGAACCAAGCTGGGGGTTGGCTATATTTGGGGTTGCACAAGAGCCGGGAGTGCAGGAGGCGAGAGAGGCCGATGTTTTGGCCTTTGCGTCCCTAGTAGCCCGGCGCAGGATATTGCTAATGTGGAAAGAAGCCAAGCCCCCGGGGGTGGAGACCTGGATAAATGACATGGCGGGGTTTATAAAGCTAGAGCGGATTAAGTTCGTCCTAAGGGGGTCGGCTCAAGGGTTCACCAGGCGGTGGCAACCGTTCGTCGAATACCTCGCAGAAAGATAGACGGAATGGGAAAAAGAAGGCAGCAGCAGCAGCCCAGGATCGGGGGTGGGGGTGGGGGGGGGGGGGAGGAGGAACCAGAAGGACTCTCAGGGTTGTTAATATATACTGTATAGTATGTATAGGTCGTTGCTACAGATAATTATATATTGGACTGTTAAATTATATTTTTGGAGAGTGTTACTTGTGACAAGGCAGTTGCCAATTAGGGCTAGTTTTCATTTTTGTTATTTATTATTTATTCATTTTTTGTTTATAAAATAGGTCATTGTTATTTGTGTTGTTATAATATTGTGTAAAGGATGCACAATATACTGTGTTGGTTGACCAAAAATTTTCAATAAAATATTTAATAAAAAAAAAAAGATGGCTTTTGTTTCGGTGCAACATCGTGGGCCGGAGGGCCTGTACTGCGCTGTATCGTTCTTTTTAAAAAAAAAAGGATAGAACAGGAGGTAAGCGAGGAGGGGGTGTGGGGTTTTTGATTAGGGAGAACATCACGGCAGTACTTAGAGGGGATATATCCGAGGGTTCGCCCACTGAATCTATATGGGTGGAACTGAAAAATAAGAAGGGCGAGATCACCTTGATAGGACTGTACTACAGGCCCCCAAATAGTCAGCGGGAAATTGAGGAGCAAATATGTAAGGAGATTACAGATAGCTGCAAGAAAAATAGGGTGGTAATAGTAGGGGACTTTAACTTTCCCAACATTGACTGGGACAGCCATAGCATTAGGGGCTTGGATGGAGGGAAATTTGTTGAGTGTATTCAGGAGGAATTTCTCATTCAGTATGTGGATGGACCGACTAGAGAGGGGGCAAAACTTGACCATGTCTTTGGAAATAAGGAAGGGCAAGTGACAGAAGTGTTAGTGAGGGATCACTTTGGGACAAGTGACCATAACTCCATTAGTTTTAAGATAGCTATGGAGAATGATAGGTCTAGCCCAAGAGCTAAAATTCTGAATTGGGGCAAGGTCAATTTTGATGGTATCAGACAGGAACTTTCAGAGGTAGATTGGGGGAGACTGTTGGCAGGCAAAGGGACGGCTGGTAAATGGGAGGCTTTTTAAAAATGTGTTAACCAGGGTTCAGGGTAAGCACATTCCCTTTAGAGTGAAGGGCAAGGCTGGTAGAAGTAGGGAACCCTGGATGACTCGAGATATTGAGACTCTGGTCAAAAAAAAGAAGGATGCATATGACGTACATAAACAACTGGGATCAAGTGGATCCCTTGAAGAGTATAGAGATTGTCGAAATAGAGTTAAGAGGGAAATCAGGAGGGCAAAAAGGGGACATGAAATTGCTTTGGCAAATAATGCAAAGGAGAATCCAAAGAACTTCTACAGATACATAAAGGGAAAAAGAGTAACTAGGGACAGAGTAGGGCCTCTTAAGGATCAACAAGGACATCTATGTGCAGAGTCACAAGAGTTGGGTGAGATCCTGAATATTTCTCATCGGTATTCACGGTGGAGAAAGGCATGGATATTAGGAAACTAAGGGAAATAAATAGTGATGTCTTGAGAAGTGCATATTACAGAGGAGGAGGTGCTGGAAGTCTTAAAGCGCATCAAGGTAGATAAATCCCCGGGACCTGATGAAATGTATCCCAGGATGTTGAGGGAGGCTAGGGAGGAAATTGCGGGTCCCCTAACAGAGATATTTGAATCATCGGCAGCCACAGGTGAGGTGCCTGAAGATTGGAGAGTGGCGAATGTTGTGCCCTTGTTCAAGAAGGGCAGCAGGGAAAAGCCTGGGAACTACAGACCGGTGAGCCTAACGTCTGTAGTAGGTAAGTTGCTAGAAGGTATTCTGAGAGACAGGATCTACAAGCATTTAGAGAGGCAAGGACTGATTCGGGGCAATCAGCATGGCTTTGTGCGTGGAAAATCATGTCTCTCAAATTTGATTGAGTTTTTTGAGGGGGTGACCAAGAAGGTAGATGAGGGCAGTGCAGTAGACGTTGTCTACATGGACTTTAGCAAAGCCTTTGACAAGGTACCGCATGGTAGGTTGTTGCAGAAGGTTAAAGCTCACGGGATCCAGGGTGAGGTTGCCAATTGGGTTCAAAATTGGCTGGGCGACAGAAGACAGAGGGTGGTTGTAGAGGGCTGTTTTTCAAACTGGAGGCCTGTGACCAGTGGTGTGCCTCAGGGATCGGTGCTGGGTCCACTGTTATTTGTGATTTATATTAATGATTTGGATGAGAATTTAGGAGGCATGGTTAGTAAGTTTGCAGATGACACCAAGATTGGTGGCACAGTGGATAGTGAAGAAGGTTATCTAGGATTGCAACGGGATCTTGATCAATTAGGCCAGTGGGCCGACGAATGGCAGATGGAGTTTAATTTAGATAAATGTGAGGTGATGCATTTTGGCAGATCGAATCAGGCTAGGACCTACTCAGTTAATGGTATGGCGTTGGGGAGAGTTATAGAACAAAGAGATCTAGGAGTACAGGTTCATAGCTCCTTGAAGGTGGAGTCGCAGGTGGACAGGGTGGTGAAGAAGGCATTCGGCATGCTTGGTTTCATTGGTCAGAACATTGAATACAGGAGTTGGGACGTCTTGTTGAAGTTGTACAAGACATTGGTACGGCCACACTTGGAATACTGTGTGCAGTTCTGGTCACCCTATTATAGAAAGGATATTATTAAACTAGAAAGAGTGCAGAAAAGATTTACTAGGATGTTACCGGGACTTGATGGTTCGAGTTATAAGGAGAGGCTGGATAGACTGGGACTTTTTTCCCTGGAGTGTAGGAGGCTTAGGGGTGATCTTATTGAGGTCTATAAAATAATGAGGGGCATAGATAAGGTAGATAGTCAACATCTTTTCCCAAAGGTAGGGGAGTCTAAAACTAGAGGGTATAGGTTTAAGGTGAGAGGGGAGAGATTCAGAAGGGCCCAGAGGGGCAATTTCTTCACTCAGAGGGTAGTGAGTGTCTGGAATGTGCTGCCAGAGGTAGTAGTAGAGGCCTGGTACAATTGTGTCTTTTAAAAAGCATTTAGATAGTTACATGCGTAAGATGGGTATAGAGGGTTATGGGCCAAGTGCGGGCAACTGGCACTAGCTTAATGGTTAAAAACTGGGCGGCATGGACTGGTTGGGCCGAAGGGCCTGTTTCTATGCTGTAAACTTCTATGATTCTACCCCCTCAGGCCCTTCCAGTGTACATAACATAAACAAAAATAAAGTAACCCCCCCCCCCCCCCCCCCCCCCCACCCCCCGAGCTGCTGCTGCCATTGACCAATGTCTATCGTTCTGCCAGAAAGTCTAAGAACGGTTGCCACCGCCTAAAGAACCCTTGTACCGACCCTCTCAAGGCGAATTTCACCCTCTCCAATTTAATGAACCCTGCCATATCGCTGATCCAGGATTCCACGCTTGGGGGCCTCGTATCTTTCCACTGAAGGAGAATCCTTCGCCGGGCTACCAGGGACGCAAAGGCCAGAATTCCGGCCTCTTTCGCCTCCTGCACTCCCGGCTCCTCTGCCACCCCAAATATTGTGAGCGCCCAGCCCGGTCTGACCCTGGATCCTACCACCCTCGACACCGTCCTCGCTACGCCCTTCCAAAATTCCTCCAGCGCTGGGCATGCCCAGAACATATGGGTGTGATTTGCTGGGCTCCCTGAGCACCTAACACACCTGTCCTCACCCCCAAAGAACCTGCTCATCCTTGTCCCGGTCATGTGTGCCCTGTGCAGCACCTTAAACTGTATGAGGCTGAGCCTCGCGCATGAAGAGGAAGAGTTCACCCTCCCTAGGGCATCTGTCCACGTCCCCTCTTCGATCTCCTCTCCCAACTCCTCCTTCCACTTACCTTTCAACTCCACCACCGAGGCCTCCTCCTCCTCCTGCATCACCTGTTAAGTTTCCGAGATCTTCCCCACTCCCACCCACCCCCCCGAGAGCACCCTGTCCTGTACTGTGTGTGGCAGTAGCCGTGGGAATTCCACCACCTGCCGTCTGGCAAACGCCCTTACCTGTAAGTACCTGAAGGTGTTCCCCGGGGGGGAGCCCGTACTTCTCCTCCAGCTTTCCCAAGCTCGCGAACTTCCTGTCCACAAACAGGTCCCCCAACTTTTGTATCCCTGCCCTGTGCCACCCTGAAAATCCTCCATCTGTTCTTCCTGGGGCGAACCGGTGGTTCCCCCGTAATGGTGTCCATGCCGAGGCCCTAACTTCCCCCCCCATGCCGCCTCCACTGCCCCCAAATTTTGAGGGCTACCACCACCACCGGGCTCGTGGTATACCTCCTTGGAGGGAGCGGCAGCGGCGCCGTTGCCAGCGCCCCCAGACTCGTACCCACACAGGACGCCGTCTCCAGCCTCTTCCATGCAGCCCCCTCCCCCTCCATCACCCACTTGTGCACCATTGTCGCATTGGCGGCCCAGTAGTACCCACAGAAGTTGGGCAGCGCCAGCCCCCCCCCTATCTCTACTCCGCTCCAAGAACACCCTTCTCACCCTCGGAGTCCCTCGCGCCCACACAAACCCCATTATACTCCTGTTAACCCGCCTGAAAAAAGCCTTCGGGATAAACACTGGGAGGCACTGGAACAGGAACAAAAACCTTGGGAGCATCGTCATTTTGATTGACTGCACCCTACCCGCCAGGGACAGCGGCAACGCGTCCCACCTCTTGAACTCCTCCTCCATTTGTTCCACCAGCCTTGTAAAGTTAAGCCTATGCAGGGCCCCCCAGCTCCTGGCCACCTGGACTCCCAAATATCTGAAGCTCCTCTCCGCCCTTTTTAGTGGGAGCTCGCCAATCCCCCTCTCCTGGTCCCCGAGCTGAACTACCAACAGCTCGCTCTTCCCCATATTGAGCTTGTACCCCGAAAAGTCCCCGAATTCCCCAAGGATCCTCATTACCTCTGGCATTCCTCCCACCGTGTCCGCCACATACAGCAGCAGGTCGTCCGCATAAAGCGACACCCTATGCTCCTCCCCACCCCGCACCAACCCCCTCCAGTTCCTCGACTCTCTGTGCCATAGCCAGGGGTTCAATCGCCAGTGCGAAGAGCAGGGGGGACAGGGGACACCCCTGTTTCGTCCCTCGGTGCAACCGAAAGTACTTGGACCTCCTCCTATTTGTGGCCACACTCGCCATCGGGACCTCATACAACAGCCTAACCCACCTGACAAACCCTTCTCCAAACCAGAACCTCTTCACCTCCCACAGGTACCCCCAATCTACCCTATCGAAGGCTTTCTCAGCGTCCATCGCCACCACTATCTCCGCCTCCCCCTCCCTCACCGGCATCATGATAACGTTCAAAAGCCTCCGCACATTCGCGTTCAACTGTCTCCCCTTCACAAACCCCGTCTGGTCTTCATGGATGATCTGCGGCACACAATCCTCAATCCTCGTGGCTAAGACCTTTGCCAGCACCTTAGCATCTACATTTAGCAAGGAAATCGGTCTGTAAGACCCACATTGCAGAGGATCCTTGTCCCGCTTCAGGATCAAGGAGATCAGTGCCCGGGACATCGTCGGGGGTAAAGCCCCCCCCCTCCCTTGCCTCATTGAAGGTCCTAACTAACAGCGGGCCCAACAGGTCCATATATCTTTTATAGAACTCGACTGGGAAACCGTCTGGCCCCGGTGCCTTCCCCGCCTGCATGCTTCCTATCCCTTTGATCAGCTCCTCCAGCCCAATCGGGGCCCCCAGTCCCGCCACCAGTCCCTCTTCCACCTTTGGAAACCTCAATTGGTCCAGGAAACGGCCCATCCCTCCCTCCCTCCCGTGGGGGCTCGGATCGGTACAATTCCTCGTAGAAGTCCCGGAAGACCTCATTGATGCCAACCCCACTCCGCACCATGCTCCCTCCCCTGTCCTTAACTCCCCCGATCTCCCTAGCTGCGTCCCGCTTCCGAAGCTGATGCGCCAGCATCCGGCTTGCCTTTTCCCCATACTCGTAGACCGCCCCCTGGGCCTTCGTCCACTGCACTTCCGCCTTCCTGGTGGTCACCAGGTCGAATTCGGCCTGGAGGCTGCGCCTCTTCCTCAACAATCCTTCCTCAGGTTCTTCCGCATACCTCCTGTCTACCCTCACCATCTCCCCCCCGCTCCCTCCGCTCCTTGTGGGCCCTGATGGAGATCAGCTCGCCCCTCACCACCGCCTTCAGTGCCTCCCATACCATCCCCACTCGGACCTCCCCGTTGTCGTTGGTCTCCAAGTACCTCTCTATACTTCCTCGGACCCGCTCCCTCACCTCCTCGTCCGCCAACAGCCCCACCTCCAAGCGTCACAGCGGGCGTTGGTCCCTTTCCTCTCCCATCTGCAAGTCCACCCAATGCGGGGCGTGGTCCGAAATGGCTATTGCCGAATACTCGGTATCCTCTACTCTCGCTATCAGCGCCCTACTCAAAATGAAAAAGTCGATTCGAGAATAAGCCTTATGGACATGTGAGAAGAATGAAAATTCCCTAGCCCCCGGCCGTGCAAATCTCCAAGGGTCCACCCCTCCCATTTGGTCCATAAATCCCGTCAACACTCTAGCCGCTGCCGGCTTCCTACCCGTCCTAGACCTGGAGCGATCCAGTGCAGGATCCAACACAGTGTTAAAGTCTCCCCCCATTATCAGGCCCCCCACTTCCAAGTCTGGGATCCGACCCAACATACGCCGCATAAAACCCGCATCGTCCCAGTTCGAAGCATACACATTGACCAGTACCACCCTCTTCTCCCTGCAACTTACCACTTACCATTATGTACCTACCGCCATTATCTGCCACAGTGCTCGACGCCTCGAATAACACCTTCTTTCCCACCAAGATCGCCACCCCTCGATTTTTGGCATCTAGCCCCGAGTGAAATACCTGACCTACCCACCCTTTCCTCAGTCTTACCTGGTCTGCCACCTTCAGGTGTGTCTCCTGGAGCATAACCACATCCGCCTTGAGCCCCTTCACGTGCGCGAACACGCGGGCCCGCTTAACCGGCTCATTCAGTCCCCTTACATTCCAGGTTATCAGCCGGATCAGGGGGCTACCCGCCCCCCCTCCCCCGCCGACTAGCCATGGCCCATCCTCGGCCAGCCACGCGCCCACACCCGACCCGTTCCCCACAGCGGCATACCCCTGTCTCGACCCACCCCACTCGCTCCAGCTCCTCCTTGATCTTAGCAGCGGCAACTCTATCCCCCCCCCCTCCGGATAGGACCCATCCTAGCTGGTTTACTCCCCCCATTGCACTTCCGCAAGTCAGCTGACTCCTAGTGACCCCGGCCACTCCCGCCTCCCCTTCGACTCCTCCCATTGTGTGGCACACCCTCCTCTCCCGTTCCCCATTCACAGGCTCTCCCCCTCCGTTCTAAGCGCGGGAAACAATCCTCGCTTCCCCGCCCCCCCCAGTCTTCGGCGCGGGAAAAAAATCACGCGCTCTCCACCTACCAGGCCCCGCCACCAACCAAAACAGTGCCCAACCCGCCCCATCCACCACCCCAACCCGAAAGAGAAAAACACAGAGAAAAAGAAACCCAAAACAATGCAAAGGCCCACCCCCCAAACCAAAAATAGGCATAACATATCCACCGCAGTCCCCAATCGCCCATCCCGACCCTCAGTCTGTGTCCAGCTTCTCGGCCTGAACAAAGGCCCACGCCTCCTCCGGAGACTCAAAATAATGGTGCCGGTCCTTGTAGGTAACCCACAGTCGCGCCGGCTGCAACATGTCAAACCTCACCCCCTTCCTGTGCAGCACCGCCGTCGCTCGATTGTACCCGGCCCCCCTCTTCGCCACCTCCGCACTCCAGTCCTGATATATCCGAACCTCCGCGTTCTCCCACCTGCTGCTCCTCTCCTTCTTGGCCCACCTAAGCACACACTCCCGATCGACAAACCGATGGAACCGCACCAGCACCGCCCGCGGAGGCTCATTAGCCTTGGGCCTCCTCGCCAACACTCTATGGGCCCCTTCCAGCTCCAGGGGCCCCTGGAAGGACCCCGCTCCCATCAGCGAGTTTAACATGGTGACCACATAGGCCCCCATGTCCAGCCCCTCCGGGAGGCCCAGAATCCGCAGATTCTTCCGCCTCGACCGATTCTCCATCTCCTCGAACCGCTCGTGCCATTTCTTGTGTAGCGCCTCGTGCGCCTCGTGCACCTTTACCGCCAGGACTAAGATATCGTCCTCATTGTCAGAGATCTTTTGTTGAGCCTCTCGGATCGCCACCCCCTGGTCCGTCTGTGTCTCCAGCAGCTTATCAATAGAAGCCTTCATCGGCTCTAGCAGGTCCGTTTTAATCTCTCTGAGGCAGCGCTGGATACCCTCCTGTTGCTCCTCCGCCCACTGCCTCCACGCTGCCTGGTCTCCGCCCGCCGCCATTTTGTCCTTCTTCCCTCCCTTCTGGTCCACCACCACCTTTTTTGTCACCCCGCTCCTAGTTAAAGCCATATACTGACGGAGAGCTTTTATTAACTCCTTCCCACACCGGGAAACGTCGAAAAAGTGCCCTTGGGGGCCCTGAAAAGAGCCCAAAAGTCCGTTTTGGCGGGAGCCGCCGAATGTCCGACTTAGCTCCGCATAGCCGCAACCGGAAGTCTCGAGAGGGAATCCTTTTGGCAGTGTTCGCTTCACCAATCTGCCCCAAAATGTCTGTGGAAACTCCTGAAAAAGGTCTAAGAGTCCGTTCCAGACGGGAGCTGCCGAATGCGCTACCTACTCCTCCAAGGCCGCCACCGGAAGCCTCGTCCCCGCTTCTTCAGTGGCCTTGGTGAGATCTTTTCACAGTTGTTCCCTCTGCTGCTAGAATTCAACTTTGATAAAGGCCCTCAGGTCAGCTTGCAGCTTTAAGCTTGCCCTTCCCCCGCCTGCATGCTGGAAGAGGCTTTTGTCTTCCTGCAGCTGAAGCCAAATCTTTTACTGTTTCTGTTGGGTCTGGTAACCAAAAGACATAACATTCCTGGGGGACACTGTCAAGGGAGTGTTGCAGCCTTCTTCCCACACCGGGAAATGTCAAACAAATGCCGTGGGGGCCCTGTAAAAGAGCCCAAAAGTCCGTTCCAAGCGGGAGCTACCGAATATGCGACCTAGCTCTGCATAGCCGCACCCGGAAGTCGTCGGTCACTTCTTAACCTTCACTGCGGTGTTAGTCGTCAATAGAATCTGGAATGGACTTCAAACCTTGAGTGTAGGTTGGTCTTCCTCTTGAAAGCCTTGATATAGACAAAGTATCCTGTTTCGAGGTTATAGCACTTTCCCTCTGCTAGATCCACCTGGGCTTCCTTAACCTGCGAATGAAATCTAGAAATGCTTTTTGTTAAGGCAAGACAGTAGTTCAAAATACTTTCGTCCATCTTGTGAATGTCCATTTGCTTTGCCCGTGCACGGTGCTGAGAAAGGTAGTCTCTGAGGTCTCCCCATAACAATCTCATGGGGCGATAGTCCTGTTGCCCTGTTGGTTGCTGATCTTATTACCATTAGTGCCAAAGGTAATAGTTCAATCTATTTTAGTCTAGTTTCATCGCACATGCTTTGCTAGCTTATTTTAAAAAAAACTCCATTGTATCGTTCCACCAGTCTGGCTGACTGTGGATGGTAGCTGCAGTGAAAGTGCTGCTCAATTTGTAGAGCTTTACGCATTTCTCGTATAATAGTTCCTGTGAAATGTGACCCATTGTCGCTTGATAGTTGTACGGGGATGCCAAATCACGGCACAATTTCTTTTAACAGAAGCTTAACAACCATAGTTGCATCATTGTGTTTACATGGGAAAGCTTCTATCCACCAACAGAATACATCTATTATGACTGAAACATATTTAAAACCCATACATGGGGGTAGTTCAATAAAATCCATTTGTAAACTAACAAAACGTCCTGTTGGATTTGGGTGGGAGGCAGACTGTACTTTTTCTATTTTTCCTCGATTTCTGGTTTGGCAAGTAACACATTGTTTACTAATTTGTTTTGCAATTGCCGAAATACCTGGTGCATACCACGATTTTGCAATATAGTCTGCCATGCCTCCTTTACCCGCATGTGTGAATGTATGAACGCATCGGGCAATCCATGGGAGTAAAGATTTGGATGCCACCATGTGGCCGTCATGGTGAACCCATACTCCTTCAGGGGTCTTTGTACATTGATTTTGTACCCAGGTTGTAACCTCGTCAGGATTTGCCTGGGACTGGAAAGTCACTACATCATCAATTGTAGGTGGGGAATCAACAGGCTTGGTATCTTTTGCAACATAGGCAGTTACTTGCGCACACGTGTCTGATAGTGCCGCCAGTTTTGCAGCTTCATCTGCCCTCTCATTTCCTATTGAAATTTCGTCTTTATACCCTGCGTGGGCCTGACATTTTAAAATTGCCAATTGCTTTGGGGTCTGAATTGCCCCTAAAAGATTGTCTACTAATTCTGCATTTTTAATAGTGGAGCCTGATGATGTTAGAAATCCCGGAATTTCCAAATCTGTCCATAATCATGGGCCACCCCAAAGGTATACCTTGAATCCGTATAAATATTTACGGCCTTGCCAGTGGCTAAAATACAGGTTCATACAAGGGCAAACAATTCAGCTTGCTGAGCTGAAAAATTATCTGGAAGGGTGGCTGCCTCTATGGTTTCATGGGGTGACACAATAGCATAGCCAGAGCAGCATTTTCCTTTCTGTTTCTGAGCGCTGACCCATCTATAAAATATGTTAACTCTGGGTTGGTCAGGGGTACCTCGCCGAGGTCTGCGCGTGGCTTAGTTACTAGGTGGGTAACCGTAACAGGTGTGCCATCTTCAGTGTTGGGTAGTAGGGTAGCAGGGTTGAGGGTTGTACAACGCTTAATAGTTAGATTAGTGTTTGTCAAAAGTTCTACCTCATACCTAATTGTCCTTGCCGGAGTCAGGTGCTGGGTTGCGCATTAAGTGAGGAGAATTTCGACTGAGTGGGGCACATGTAGAGTGGTCTGGTAATTCGGGGTGATCGCCTGGGCTTGTCGTACTGCATAATATGCAGTGGCTAGGGCTGGCAAGCAGCCCGGCAGGCCTCTTGCCACTGGATCTAATTGAGCGCTAAAATAAGCGATTGGTCTCTGTTTGCCTCCGTGATCCTGGGTGAGCACAGATTGGGCGAACCCGGATTTGCCTGTTTTAATGCTACGAATAGCCCCATCGCTTGCCTGGTCCCTTTAACTATCTGGGGTTTGGGAGTTACTGAGATGGCTTTCTTTCTATCTGCTGGGAGCCCCATGGCAGTGAAAACCCTGGCATTTAGCTCTATCCTTTCTCTTTCTCTCTCTCTCTCTCTCTCTCCCCCTCTCTCTCTGTCTTTTTGTCTCTCCGACTCTCTCTCCCTCTCTCTCTGCCTGTTCTTCTCTCTTTCGGTCTATAAATCTTTAATAACATTGCAAAAACAGTTTTAAGTTTCGAGGCATTTTGACTGCTGCCCTGTATCCGGATCTGATCTATGGAATGCTGCCGTCTGCTTGAATTCTCTTATTCCTTGCTGGTTATTCCTCACGTTTCTAAATGAATTTATTTAGGGTGACCTATTTTGTTACTTTGGACTGCAAA
Source organism: Scyliorhinus torazame (assembly GCF_047496885.1). NCBI lineage: Eukaryota > Metazoa > Chordata > Chondrichthyes > Carcharhiniformes > Scyliorhinidae > Scyliorhinus > Scyliorhinus torazame. Next base: position 94,530,259 of record NC_092719.1, read on the forward strand.
TTTTGCTGCTAGGGCTACGTTTATTTTTCTAGTTAGACTGACAAGAATTTTTAATGAAATCTATATCCAAAGAGGTTAAGTGGTGAATTCAAATCTTCAAAACAGTTTTTCAGTCTTTCAGTTGAAAGGTCAGCGTCTAGCTCAGTGTCTGATTGGCTGAAACTGCCCCCACACTAATTGCTGAGAGGCTGTTATCTGTCAGTCATCTGAGGCCTGTTTAGTGGCACAAGGGTGTACATTGTATTCTTCTGTTTGAGGTTTAAATAGTGTGACTCATCTTGTCTAGTTGAGTTCTGTATAAAAGACAGACAGAAAGCGCACTCAGTAAGCTTTGCGCAGGTGAAGAGACACATCCTGAGTGAGTGAGACACAGCCAGAGTGGGAATTGGAATTTGGAAATTTGGGCAGTGTGGTAATTCGGCGCGGAGTGGGAGGAGGTGCTGTTTCCCTTTTTGTTCTGTTTCCTTCGTTTGGCTTTGTAACTGGTAATCAGCAGGGAGAGATCCAGAGTGCATTCCGGGAAGCAGTGAGAAAACCAGGGAGCACCCTGGGAAGATAGGTGATATAAAATCTTACCGCCAGGTTCCAGCAGCCTTCATTTTCGGGAGCGGGAGAGAGAGAGCTGCGGCTATGCAGAGCTAGGTCGCATATTCGGTAGCTCCCGCTTGGAACGGACTTTTGGGCTCTTTTACAGGGCCCCCACGGCATTTGTTTGACATTTCCCGGTGTGGGAAGAAGACTGCAGCATTCCCCTGACAGTGTCCCCCAGGAATGTTATGTCTTTTGGCTACCAGACCCGGCAGAAACAGTAAAAGATTTGGCTGCAACAGGATAAACAGGGCCTCTTCCAGCATGCAGGCGGGGGAAGGGCAAGCTTAAAGCTGCAATCTGACTTGACTCTATCAAAGGTGAATTCTAGCAGCAGAGGGAGCAACTGTGAAAAGATCTACCAAGGCCATTGAAGAAGCAGGGACGAGGCTTCCGGTGGCGGCCATGGAGGAGTAGGTCGCGCATTCGGCAGCTCCCGTCTGGAACGGACTCCCAGACCTTTTTCAGGAGTTTCCATAGACTTTTTGGGGCAGACTGGTGAAGCGAATACTGCCAAAAGGATTCCCACTCGACTTCTGGTTGAGGCTATGCGGAGCTAAGCCGCACGATTCGGCAGCTTCTGCTACCACGGACCTTCGGGCTCGTTAGAGGAGCCCCAACGGAACTGTTTTAAATTTTTTTTATTTGACGCAGCCCGTGGGGAAGGGAAGAGAGAGGTCCCCCTCCAACTTCTATGAAACGGACCAGAAGTGTAACGGCCAAAGGAGCGGCACTGGAGCAACGGGAGAAGCGAGGGGAAGAAAACAAAATGGCGGCGGCCAGGGTCAAAGGGGAGCTGCAGGAGTTCATCAAGCGCTGCTTCGAGGAGCAGCGCGAGGAGATGCGCAAGGAGATGTTGGCGCCTATGCTTTCGGCAATTGAAGGACTCGGGATCACCCAGAAGGCCCACGAAGCTAAGATCCAGGAGGTACAGAAAAGAGTCAGTCAGAACGAGGACGAGCTCGTGAGCCTGGCGGTGAGAGTGGAGCAGAATGAGGCGCTACACAAGAGGTGGGCGGGAAGACTCGAAGACCTGGAGAACAGGTCGAGGAGAAAGAATCTGCGAATCCTGGGTCTTCCTGAGGGAGTGGAGGGGGCTGATGCCGGGGCATACGCGAGCACGATGCTCGAGGCGATGATGGGCACGAAGGCCCCTTCGAGGCCGCTGGAGTTGGACGGGGCACATCGGGTGCTGGCGAAGAAGCCCCAGGCAAATGAGCCGCCAAGGGCAATGGTGGTGAGGTTCCACCGATTCACGGACAGAGAGTGGGTCCTGAGATGGGCCAAGAAGGAGCGGAGCAGTAAGTGGGACAATGCAGAGATCCGAATATACCCGGACTGGAGCATGGAGGTTGCAAAGCGGAGAGCGGGTTTCAACCGGGCCAAAGCGGCGTTGTACCGGAAAGAAGTGAAATTCGGAATGCTGCAGCCAGCGCGACTGGGTCACATACAAGGGCCAACACTATTACTTTGAAATGCCTGAAGAGGCGTGGACCTTTGTACAAGCTGAAAAGCTGGACTCTAACTGAGGGTTTGTGAGGGTGGGGGGGGGATATTTTTGGGTTTGATGTGTGATGGTTGTTGTATATAGGCGGTCAATCACGCGCAGGAAATGTTACATGGGCTGGGGGAGAGAGACAAGGCCGCGACAGGAGCTGCGCCAGAGGGGGCGGAGCGGGCTTTGGAAAGGCGGGAAGGGGAACGAAGGAATGCATATGGATTGGGAGACTCCCACGCGGGGAGGTCAATGGGACGGCGGGGGAAGCCGGGGTCAGCAGGCGTCAGCTGACTTATGGGAGTGACATGGGGGAGCAAAAAAGCTAGACTGGGGAAGGGGGGGGGGGGGGAAAGGGTTGCTGCTGCACTGGCCGAAAGGGAATGGGACACAGAAGAGATGGTCAGGACGGGGGTCCTCCATCTGGGGGACTGGAGGGTGAGGGAGGCGTGGACACGGGACTGGCCCAGAAAAGGAGATGGCTAGTCGGTGGGGCGTGGGGGGGGGGGGGGAGGTGAGAGCCCCTCCAATCCGGCTGATGACGTGGAATGTGAGGGGCCTGAATGGGCCGGTGAAGAGGGCTCGAGTGTTCGCGCACTTAAAGGGACTGAAGGCGGACGTGGCCATGCTCCAAGAGACACACCTGAAGGTGGCGGACCAGGTCAGGCTAAGAAAGGGATGGGTAGGACAGGTATTCCACTCGGGACTGGACGCGAAGAATAGAGGGGTGGCAATATTGGTGGGAAAGCGGGTGTCATTTGAGGCCAAGACTATTGTAGCGGACAATGGAGGGCGATATGAAATGGTGAGCGGTAGGCTGCAAGGGACGTGGGTGGTGTTGGTAAACGTACACGCCCCGAACTGGGATGATGCAGGATTCATGAAGTGCATGTTGGGGCGCATTCCGGACCTGGAGATAGGAGGCCTGATATTGGGAGGGGACTTCAATACAGTGTTGGATCCAGCACTGGACCGCTCCAAATCAAGGACTGGAAAGAGGCCGGCGGCGGCCAAGGTACTTAGGGGGTTTATGAATCAGATGGGGGGGGAGTGGACCCATGGTAGTTTGCAAGGCCGCAGGCCAGGGAATTTTCTTTCTTCTCCCATGTACACAAAGCCTACTCCCGGATAGATTTCTTTGTTCTGGGTAGGGCGCTCATCCCGAGGGTGGAGGGGACGGAGTATTCGGCTATAGCCGTTTCGGACCATGCCCCGCACTGGGTGGAACTGGAGCTGGGAGAGGAGAGGGACCAATGCCCATTGTGGCGGCTGGATGTGGGACTGCTGGCGGACGAGGTGGTGTGTGGGAAGGTGAGGGGGTGTATCGAAAGGTACTTGGAGCCCAACGACAACGGGGAGGTGCCGGTGGGGGTGGTATGGGAGGCGTGGAAGGCGGTGATCAGGGGAGAGCTAATTTCCATTAGGGCTCATAGGGCGAAGACAGAGGGTATGGAAAGGGAGAGGTTAGTGGGGGAGATTTTGAGAGTGGACAGGAGATACGCAGAGGCCCCGGAGGAAAGATTACTTGGGGAAAGACGACGGCTCCAGACGGAGTTTGACCTGTTGACCACAGGGAAGGCGGAGGCACAATGGAGGAAAGCGCAGGGGGCGACCTACGAGTATGGGGAAAAGGCTAGTCGGATGCTGGCACACCAGCTCCGTAAGAGGATGGCAGCCAGGGAAATAGGGGGAGTCAAAGATGGAAGGGGACCTTGGATGACGAGTGATATTGTAGGCCTCGTCAAAAAGAAAAAGGAGGCATTTGTCAGGGCTAAAAGGCTGGGAACAGACGAAGCCTGCGTGGAATATAAGGAAAGTAGGAAGGAACTTAAGCAAGGAGTCAGGAGGGCTAGAAGGGGTCACGAAAAGTCATTGGCAAATAGGGTTAAGGAAAATCCCAAGGCTTTTTACACGTACATAAAAAGCAAGAGGGTAGCCAGGGAAAGGGTTGGCCCACTGAAGGATAGGCAAGGGAATCTATGTGTGGAGGCAGAGGAAATGGGCGAGGTACTAAATGAATACTTTGCATCAGTATTCACCAAAGAGAAGGAATTGGTAGATGTTGAGTCTGGAGAAGGGGGTGTAGATAGCCTGGGTCACATTGTGATCCAAAAAGACGAGGTGTTGGGTGTCTTAAAAAATATTAAGGTAGATAAGTCCCCAGGGCCTGATGGGATCTACCCCAGAATCCTGAAGGAGGCTGGAGAGGAAATTGCTGAGGCCTTGACAGAAATCTTTGGATCCTCGCTGTCTTCAGGGGATGTCCCGGAGGACTGGAGAATAGCCAATGTTGTTCCTCTGTTTAAGAAGGGTAGCAAGGATAATCCCGGGAACTACAGGCTGGTGAGCCTTACTTCAGTGGTAGGGAAATTACTGGAGAGAATTCTTCGAGACAGGATCTACTCCCATTTGGAAGCAAATGGACGTATTAGTGAGAGGCAGCACGGTTTTGTGAAGGGGAGATTGTGTCTCACTAACTTGATAGAGTTTTTCGAGGAGGCCACAAAGATGATTGATGCAGGTAGGGCAGTGGATGTTGCCTATATGGACTTCAGTAAGGCCTTTGACAAGGTCCCTCATAGAACATAGAACAATACAGCGCAGTACAGGCCCTTCGGCCCACGATGTTGCACCGAAACAAAAGCCATCTAACCTTCACTATGCCATTATCATCCATATGTTTATCCAATAAACTTTTAAATGCCCTCAATGTTGGCGAGTTCACTACTGTAGCAGGTAGGGCATTCCACGGCCTCACTACTCTTTGCGTAAAGAACCTACCTCTGACCTCTGTCCTATATCTATTACCCCTCAGTTTAAAGTTATGTCCCCTCGTGCCAGCCATATCCATCCGCGGGAGAAGGCTCTCACTGTCCACCCTATCCAACCCCCTGATCATTTTGTATGCCTCTATTAAGTCTCCTCTTAACCTTCTTCTCTCCAACGAAAACAACCTCCAGTCCATCAGCCTTTCCTCATAAGATTTTCCCTCCATACCAGGCAACATCCTGGTAAATCTCCTCTGCACCCGCTCCAAAGCCTCCACGTCCTTCCTATAATGCGGTGACCAGAACTGTACGCAATACTCCAAATGCGGCCGTACCAGAGTTCTGTACAGCTGCAACATGACCTCCCGACTCCGGAACTCAATCCCTCTACCAATAAAGGCCAACACTCCATAGGCCTTCTTCACAACCCTATCAACCTGGGTGGCAACTTTCAGGGATCTATGTACATGGACACCTAGATCCCTCTGCTCATCCACACTTTCAAGAACTTTACCATTAGCCAAATATTCCGCATTCCTGTTATTCCTTCCAAAGTGAATCACCTCACACTTCTCTACATTAAACTCCATTTGCCACCTCTCAGCCCAGCTCTGCAGCTTATCTATATCCCTCTGTAACCTGCTACATCCTTCCACACTTTCGACAACACCACCGACTTTAGTATCGTCTGCAAATTTACTCACCCACCCTTCTGCGCCTTCCTCTAGGTCATTGATAAAAATGACAAACAGCAACGGCCCCAGAACAGATCCTTGTGGTACTCCACTTGTGACTGTACTCCATTCTGAACATTTCCCATCAACCACCACCCTCTGTCTTCTTTCAGCTAGCCAATTTCTGATCCACATCTCTAAATCACCCTCAATCCCCAGCCTCCGTATTTTTTGCAATAGCCTACCGTGGGGAACCTTATCAAACGCTTTGCTGAAATCCATATACACCACATCAACTGCTCTACCCTCGTCTACCTGTTCAGTCACCTTCTCAAAGAACTCAATAAGGTTTGTGAGGCATGACCTACCCTTCACAAAGCCATGCTGACTATCCCTGATCATATTATTCCTATCTAGATGATTATAAATCTTGTCTCTTATAATCCCCTCCAAGACTTTACCCACTACAGACATGAGGCTCACCGGTCTATAGTTGCCGGGGTTGTCTCTGCTCCCCTTTTTGAACAAAGGGACCACATTTGCTGTCCTCCAGTCCTCTGGCACTATTCCTGTAGCCAATGATGACATAAAAATCAAAGCCAAAGGTCCAGCAATCTCTTCCCTGGCCTCCCAGAGAATCCTAGGATAAATCCCATCAGGTCCCGGGGACTTATCTATTTTCAGCCTGTCCAGAATTGCCAACACCTCTTCCCTACGTACCTCAATGCCATCTATTCTATTAGCATGGGGCTCAGCATTCTCCTCCACAACATTATCTTTTTCCTGAGTGAATACTGACGAAAAATATTCATTTAGTATCTCGCCTATCTCTTCAGACTCCACACACAATTTCCCATCCCTGTCCTTGACTGGTCCTACTCTTTCCCTAGTCATTCGCTTATTCCTGACATACCTATAGAAAGCTTTTGGGTTTTCCTTGATCCTTCCTGCCAAATACTTCTCATGTCCCCTCCTTGCTCGTCTTAGCTCTCTCTTTAGATCCTTCCTCGCTACCTTGTAACTATCCATCGCCCCAACCAAAACTTCACACTTCATCTTCACATAGGCCTCCTTCTTCCTCTTAACAAGAGATTCCACTTCCTTGGTAAACCACGGTTCTCTCGCTCGACGCCTTCCTCCCTGTCTGACCGGTACATACTTATCAAGAACACGCAGTAGCTGATCCTTGAACAAGCCCCACTTATCCAGTGTGCCCAACACTTGCAGCCTACTTCTCCACCTTATCCCCCCCCAAGTCACGTCTAATGGCATCATAATTGCCCTTCCCCCAGCTATAACTCTTGCCCTGCGGTGTATACTTATCCCTTTCCATCATTAACGTAAACGTCACCGAATTGTGGTCACTGTCCCCAAAGTGCTCTCCTACCTCCAAATCCAACACCTGGCCTGGTTCATTACCCAAAACCAAATCCAACGTGGCCTCGCCTCTTGTTGGCCTGTCAACATATTGTTTCAGGAAACCCTCCTGCACACACTGTACAAAAAACGACCCATCTATTGTACTCAAATTATATCTTTTCCAGTCAATATTTGGAAAGTTAAAGTCTCCCATAATAACTACCCTGTTACTTTCGCTCATATCCAGAATCATCTTCGCCATCCTTTCCTCTACATCCCGAGAACTATTAGGAGGCCTATAAAAAACTCCCAACAGGGTGACCTCTCCTTTCCTGTTTCTAACTTCAGCCCATACTACCTCGGAAGAAGAGTCCCCATCTAGCATCCTCTCCGCCACCGTAATACTGCTCTTGACTAGCAGCGCCACACCTCCCCCTCTTTTGCCTCCTTCTCTGAGCTTACTAAAACACCTAAACCCCGGAACCTGCAACATCCATTCCTGTCCCTGCTCTATCCATGTCTCCGAAATGGCCACAACATCGAAGTCCCAGGTGCCAACCCATGCTGCCAGTTCCCCTACCTTGTTTCGTATACTCCTGGCATTGAAGTAGACACACTTCAAACCACCTACCTGAACACTGGCCCCCTCCTGCGACGTCAAATCTGTGCTCCTGACCTCTATACTCTCATTCTCCCTTACCCTAAAACTACAATCCAGGTTCCCATGCCCCTGCTGCATTAGTTTAAACCCCCCCAAAGAGCACTAACAAATCTCCCCCCCAGGATATTTGTGCCCCTCAGGTTCAGATGTAGACCATCCTGTCTGTAGAGGTCCCACCTTCCCCAGAAAGAGCCCCAGTTATCCAAAAATCTGAATCCCTCCCGCCTGCACCATCCCTGTAGCCACGTGTTTAAATGCTCTCTCTCCCTATTCCTCATCTCACTATCACGTGGCACGGGCAACAACCCAGAGATAACAACTCTGTTTGTTCTAGTTCTGAGCTTCCATCCTAGCTCCCTGAAGGCCTGCCTGACATCCTTGTCCCCTTTCCTACCTACGTCGTTAGTGCCAATGTGGACCACGACTTGGGGCTGCTCCCCCTCCCCCTAAGGACCCGGAAAACACGATCCGAGACATCACGTACCCTTGCACCTGGGAGGCAACATACCAAACGCGAGTCTCTCACGCTCCCACAAAATCTCCTATCTGTGCCCCTGACTATAGAGTCCCCAATTACTAATGCTCTGCTCCTCTCCCCCCTTCCCTTCTGAGCAACAGGGACAGACTCCGTGCCAGAGGCCCGTACCCCATGGCTTACCCCTGGTAAGTCCCCCCCCCCCCACAAGTATCCAAAGTGGTATACTTGGTTCTCAGGGGAACGACCGCAGGGGATCCTTGCACTGACTGCTTTTTCCCAGTCCCTCTTACAGTTGCCCATCTATCTCCAATCTTTGGTGTAACTAATTCCCTGAAGCTGCTATCTATGACCCCTTCTGCCTCCCGAATGATCCGAAGTTCTTCCAACTCCAGCTCCAGTTCCCTAACTCGGTCTTGGAGGAGCTGGAGATGGTGTGGGTTTTGGGGAAACTGGGCGTATTCTCCCGTTTCCTTTTCCAAAAGTCCAGTAGTTTGTTCAAACAGGACTGTATATTTATTCTTAGGCTCCTTTCTTCTAAGTCTCGGAGCATGGAAACTACTTTAGTTTTGGATTCTTGCCTCCAGCCCATGCAGATTATTTTAAGGGCAGATCCTAAATCAGGTCGCAGACCATTGACGATGGCACTAATAGTGGGCCCTTCTGAAGCTGGTTTACTTAGCCCAGAGTATTGTTCCATGAGTCCCTCTACCCTTTCGGAATATTCCTGGACGTTTTCGTCCTTTCTCTGTGTAGCCTCCATCTTTGTGGGGAAGGTTTCGTGAAGGGCCTCATAGCAATCTGTCCAAAAGTTAACAGATGGCCTCGTGGTTGGCCCTGCATTTGGGCTCTCTCGATGGGTTTTAAAACCTTGGAATTTGATTTCAAAATCTTTGAACCAGCCTTTTAGCCAAGCCTTAATCTGTATTTCTCCATCTAAAATGCTAGGTTCACGGCAGAGAACAATGGTTTTAAGTTGGTCCAGTGCTTTCTCTAACTCAGTCTCAGGGTTTCCCATTTCCTCAACCATGAACCTCAACTCTGCATTTGTCCATGGTCAATGCGTGGGCATTGGTTGGTCGTCTGGGCCACCGGGAAAGTGGCGTAAAGGCATTTGCAGTCCATACTGTGTACCCAACCTCGTGGTGCTGGATGGTAATAGTTCCTGCCTGCCTTCTGCTCCGTTTGGCGCGCTTGTTAGTAAGCTAGCATGTCCGACGGGGGAGGGGGTGACGGCGGTAACACTGGGAGTTTTCTTCAACGACGGGGAGTTGGGGCAGTGGCGGCGGGGTATGGTGATGGGACTTCTTTGCTGCATATCTTGCTCATCACTACTTGACCATTGTGGCACAGTGGCTCGGCGCTGATTCATCTGTCCTGGACTTTTGTGTCTGCTTTTGTACTTGTTTGGGGTTGCCTGATGGCTGGCTTCTACACCCTTTTCTCTGCGTCTTTCTGCCTCTCTCTTCCAATCCCCAAATGCTGACCAATTTACCTTTTTGTTTCCTTTACGCCCTGGGTCCCTACTCATCAGGCATTCTTCTAGGCATGAAATTCTTTCGAAGTTAAATGACCCATCGGGCGGGAATGGTCTATTTCCCCCCTTTTGCCCATTTTACCCAATTTTTTAAATGGCCTACAGATGACTGGTCACAATTCTGGAGCATGAAATAGGCTGGTGTGCCCTTTGGTGGTGCTTTACTTGCTCCGGTTCCCATTCTTTCAACCTGGGGTGATAGGTAGTTTAAACTCTGGTATCACTTAGTCCAGGCTATTTCAGTTTACAGGAGTTACAACAGTTCTTAAATATACATACAAATTACAAATACTTAAGCTTTAACTAATTACACGATAAATTCTCGATCTACATTGTTCGCCACTATAGATCGAGTCCTTACTTATACAACTCTAACTTATCTAAACTTATGGCCAAATCCTTCTTGGGTGCCCCGCCAACCCTCAGTATAAATACTGCCAACTTTGAATGTGTTCCCAACACGTGTTGCAGTACGCAAGGTTGCCCGCGGCAGAGCCTTTTACCTTTTAAAATTTTTTCTCTCTTTCACGTCCTCGACGTGTCGGCTGTCCGAGCCTTTCAGTTGGCTTACACAGAGACAAGGTTACCATTCCGATACAAAGTTGGGGGGGAAGGGGTGATCAGATGATGTCAATGTCTCTACTGCAGTAATTCTACAGAGATGAATATACATTATACAAAGGCCATGCTAATCGATTGACGTCACTGGCTCCGATGGTACTGTTTAAACAATGGCGTGTGTGTGTCACCATACAAACTGATTTGATCTCGTCAGGAAATTGATTAAACTCGAGACCATTTAATCACGTTACAGGGGGCCGTCTGTCTGCCAACTGACTTAATGAGGTACAGAAAGCAATTGAAAATGAGACTCTTTAAGACTTTTATGTCATGTATCCCATGATGCTTCAGGTGGTCAAGTTTAGGTTTCCACACCCACAAGACAATCATCAGGGTATGAAACTCGGATAAACTCTCCAATCCCAGCCGAGGGGTACCCTGTTTTGAGAAGAGGAATCGGCAAGACGCCCAGAAACAGGGATCCCTGTGAGGGCCGACTCCCTCCTCCTTGGCATCAGCAGGCCCCCCACCCCAACCACCGGGCCAGACCAGGATAAGAACCAGCACCACACTGGGGTAGATTACTAGATTGGATTGAGGATTGGCTGATTGACAGAAAGCAGAGGGTTGGGTTAAATGGGTCCTTCTCTGGCTGGCGGACTGTAACTAGCAGGGTTCAGTCCTCGGACCTCAACTGTTTGAAATCGATATGAAGAGGGGGAAGCAGGGACAGAGTGTAACACAGCAGGATTTGCAGATGAAATTAGGTGTGAAAGCAGGCAGTGAAGAGGAGGGGCAGATTTTACAGATGGATATAGATAGGCTCGGCGATTGGACCAATATTTGGCATTTAATTTTACAGTATAAATCTAGTGCCAGGGACCATATAGTTAATTGTGACTTAATCTAACAATTTTATAAGTATTTATTTTAAATGAGTTAGCTAATGCTTAAATGTCACTCAGTGGGGTGCAGTGCTCTAACTGTGAGATGTGGAAGATCCGTGACGCTTCCAGGATTCCGGCCGACTACGTCTGCAGGAAGTGTAACCAAATGGCAGTTTGGAGCAGCAGTTGGATGCACTCAGGAGCATGCAGGTGGCGGAAAGCGTCATAGGTAGGAGTTATAGAGATGTGGTCACACCCAAGGTGCAGGCAGACCGATGGGTGACCGCTAGAAAGGGCAGGCAGTCAGTGGCTGTTCCCCTCTTTTAACAGGCATACCGTTTTGGATCCTGTTGGGTGGGTTAATCTATTGGGAAAACCACAGCAGCTAAAACAGTGGCACCACAATTGGCTCTGTTGCTGAGCAGGAGAGGGCAAAGTGCAGGAGAGCGATAGTTATAGGGGACTCAGATAGGCACTTCTGTGGACGTGAAAGAGACTCCAGGATGGTATGTTGCCTCGCTGGTGCCAGGATCAAGGATATCTCTGAACGAACACAGGACATCCTGTTGTTCTGTTTATCTGGTTATAAATATGGCGGTCAATATGGTCGCCTTCCTTAATCCTAATTATGTTTACGTTTCTACTTTGAGTCGCCAGGTATCTCTCGATACTGCCACAAGGTTCAACCCGAATACCGATCAAAGAGCCAATACACCAGTTAGTTAGATCAAAGTCAATACTATTTATTTACACACACGGTAAGATCTACTCATCTACAACAGTACTACAAACAAAACTATCTCTAACGCTAACACCTATACTTAACTTTGTGTGCCCACTTAGTCAGAGGAACAATGGCCGTTGTTTGGATCTGAGGCTGTTGGGTTCGAAGAGATACAGGAGAACAGCTAAGGTCGTCCGTCTGGTAGCGAGCGTTGACCTTGAACTTACTTGCTTCTGGTGATGCTGGTGGATGGGTCTCCCCGCCTGAGAGCCAAATCCGAGAGAGCGAATCTCTCGTGGGTGTTCCTTCCTATACTTGGAGGGGATTCGCGCGCTTTTAGGCGGGCCTTAAACTTGGTCCCAATTAATTGGGCCGCTTCTCGATCATTGTTATCGATCTTAACCAATAAAGGGGTGGGTGCCCTGATGGCTGGGCGTGTCTTAGGTGGCCGTTGGCCTTGCTTTGTTTGTGTCTTTCTGGCGCCGGGATGTCTGTAACCGTATCAACTACCTGAGTCCTTTGTTCCTCTGAGATGGGCCATCAATATGCTAATCGACCCAGAGTTTCGATACCGTCTGGTAACTGCTTCCCAAATATACATTCAGGCACTGTCCCTGCTTGTTGTCTAGCATTGTCCACATTTCCCTGCATTCTTTGTGAGCGCCATTTTGTATTCTGGAAGTGGCCATCCCAGATGGCTACACTGTTGCCTCGCTGGTGCCAGGGTCAAGGATGTCTCTGAACGAACACAGGACACCCTGAAGGGGGAGGGTGAACAGCCAGAGGTCGTAGTACACATAGATAATAACGACATAGGCAGGAAGAGTGATGAGGTCCTGCAGGGAGGAGTTCAGGGAGTTAGGCAGTAAGCTAAAAATCAGGACCTCTTGGGTTGAAATCTCAGGAATACTCCCTGTTCCACGTGCCAGTGAGGCTAGAAATAGGAGGATAGTGCAACTAAATACGTGGCTAAACTGGTGGTGTGGGAGGGAGGGTTTCAGATTTCTGGGCCATTGGGATTTCTTTCAGGCAACCTGTACAAGAAGGACGGGTTACATCTAAACTGGAGGGGCACCGATATCCTGGCTGAGAGGTTTGGTCGAGTCACTCAGGAGGATTTAAATAAGTATGGCAGGGGGGTGGGAACCAGAGCATTAGCTTACACTGTGTAATAACTGAAGGAGGAAAAAAATAAGAGAATAACAACATCACCCTCTCTGCTCAAATGCAGTGGTCTAAAGTATATTTGTTTCAAAGCCAGAGGTATAGCAGGTAACAAGTCATACAACACCAGGTTAAAGTCCAACAGGTTTGTTTCAAACACTACAGATGACTGTAGGACTTGTTGGACTTTAACCTGGTGTTGTAAGACTTCTTACTGTGCTCACCCCAGTCCAACGCCGGCATCTCCACATTATAGCAGGTAAAGCAGATGAACTTCGAGCACTGATTAGTACTTGGAACTATGATGTTGTGGCTATCACAGAAACATGGTTAAAGGAAGGGCAGGATTGGCAGCTATACGTTGGAGGATATAGATGCTTCAGGAGAAATAGAGGGGGATGTAAAAGGGGTGGAGAGGTAGCATTACTCATTCAGAAAATATTATAGCTGTACTGCGGGAGAACACCTCAGAGGGCTCATGCAATGAGGCAATCTGGGTAGAGCGCAGGAACAGGAAGGGGGCAGTCACAATGTTGGGGGTTTATTACAGGCCTCCCAACTGCCAGCGAGAGAGAGAGGAGCAGATAGGTAGAGAGATTTTGGATAGGTGCAAAAGTAGCAGGGTTGTTGTGGTGGGGGGTTAACTTCCCCAAAATTGACTGGGACTCCCTTAGTGCTAGAGTTTGTAATGTGTATCTAGGAAGGCTTCTTGGTGCAATAGGTAGATAATATAACTACGGAAGTGGCAGTACTGGACCTGGTATTGGGGAATGAGCCAGTACAGGTGGTTGAGGTTTCAGTAGGGGAACATTTTGCGAGTAGTAACCACAATTCTGCAAGTTTTAGGGTACTTTTGGATAGGGATGAGGATAACCTTTGGGTTAAAGTGCTAAACTGGGGAAGGCAAATTACGATAACATTAGACAGGAATTGAAGAATTTGGATTGGGTGCGGCTGTTATTGGGTAAATCAACATCGGACATGTGGGAGTCTTTCAAGCGACAGTTGATTAGGATTCAGGAAAGTCACGTTCCTGAGAGAACAAAGGATAAGTATAGGAAGTTTAGGGAGCCTTGAATAACGAGGGATATTGTGAACCTCGTCAAAAAGAAAAAGGAGGCTTTTGTACGGTCTAGAAGGGTGGTGACAGTCAAAGCCCTTGAGCAGTATAAAGAAATTAGGAAGGTACTTAAGCGGAAAATTAGGTTGCCGAGGGGTGGTCATGAAAATTTGTTGGCAAGTAGGATTAAGGTGAATCCCAAAGCTTTTTATTCATATGTAAAAAGCAAGAGGGTGGCCAGGGATAGGATTGGACCACTTCAGGACAGTGGGGAAATCTATGTGTTGAACTGGAGAAATGGGAGAGGTACTAAATGAGTACTTTGCATCAGTGTTCACCAAAGAAAAAGATGATTCTAGGGTAGGGTGTGTGGATAGTCTGGGTCATGTTGACATCAAAAAGGAGGAGGTATTGGGTGTTTCAAAAGACATTAAGGTAGATAAATCTCCTGGGGCAGATGGGATTTACCCCAGAATACTGAGGGAAGTAAGGGAGGAAATTGCTGAGGCCTTGACTGACATCTTTGTATCTTCATTGGCTACAGGTGAGATCCCAGAGGACAGGAGAGTAGCTAATGTTGCACTGCTGTTTCAGAAATGTAGCGGAGATAATCCAGGAAACTATGGGCCGGTGAGCCTCACGTCGGTAGTAGGTAAATTAGTGGAGAGAATTTTCAAGGACAGGATTTATACCCATTTGGAAACAAATGGACTGATCAACGATAGGCAGCATGGTTTTGTGAAGGGGAGCTCGTGCCTCATTAACTTGATCGAGTTTTTTGAGGAGGTGACTAAATGATTGAAGAGGGGAGGGCGGTGGATGGTGTTTACATTGACTTCAGTAAAGCCGTTGACAAGGTACCTCATGGCAGACTGGTACAAAAGGTGAAGTCACACGGGATCAGAGGTGAGGTGGCAAGATGGATACAGAACTGGCTCAGTCACAGAACGCACAGGGTAGCAGTAGAAGGGTGTTTTTCTGTAATGAAGGATGTGACCAATGGTGTTTCACAGGGATCTGTGCTGGGGCCTCTGTTGTTTATAGTATACGTAAACAATTTGGAGGAAAATGTAGCTGGTCTGATTAGAATGTTCGTGGATGACACCAAGGTTGGTGGAGTGGCAGATCGTGTTGAGGATTGTCATAGGATACAGCAGAACTTAGGTTCTGAACATGGATTTCTCTGCCCAATGTTTGAGACTTGGGCAGAGAAATGGCAAATGGAGTTTAATCCAGACAATTGTGAGTTAATGCATTTTGGTAGGTCTAATATAGAGGGGAAATATACCGTAAATGGCAAAACTCTTAGGAATATAGAAAGTGAGAGAGATCCGGGCATACTGGTCCACGGATCTTTGAAAGTGGCAGCACAAGTGGACAAGGTAGTCAAGAAAGCATATGGCATAGAACATAGAACGATACAGCGCAGTACAGGCCCTTCGGCCCACGATGTTGCACCGAAACAAAAGCCATCTAACCTACACTATGCCATTATCATCCATATGCTTATCCAATAAACTTTTAAATGCCCTCAATGTTGGCGAGTTCACTACTGTTGCAGGTAGGGCATTCCACGGCCTCACCACTCGTTGCGTAAAGATCCTACCTCTGACCTCTGTCCTATATCTATTACCCCTCAGTTTAAAGCTATGTCCCCTCGTGCCAGCCATTTCCATCCGCGGGAGAAGGCTCTCACTGTCCACCCTATCTAACCCCCTGATCATTTTGTATGCCTCTATTAAGTCTCCTCTTAACCTTCTTCTCTCCAACGAAAACAACCTCAAGTCCATCAGCCTTTCCTCATAAGATTTTCCCTCCATACCAGGCAACATCCTGGTAAATCTCCTCTGCACCCACTCCAAAGCCTCCATGTCCTTCCTATAATGCGGTGACCAGAACTGTACGCAATACTCCAAATGCGGCCGTACCAGAGTTTTGTAGAGCTGCAACATGACCTCCTGACTCCGGAACTCAATCCCTCTACCAATAAAGGCCAACACTCCATAGGCCTTCTTCACAACCCTATCAACCTGGGTGGCAACTTTCAGGGATCTATGTACATGGACACCAAGATCCCTCTGCTCATCCACACTTCCAAGAACTTTACCATTAGCCAAATATTCCGCATTCCTGTTATTCCTTCCAAAGTGAATCACCTCACACTTCTCTGCATTAAACTCCATTTGCCACCTCTCAGCCCAGCTCTGCAGCTTATCTGTGTCCCTCTGTAACCTGCTACATCCTTCCACACTGTCGACAACACCACCGACTTTAGTGTCGTCTGCAAATTTACTCACCCACCCTTCTGCGCCTTCCTCTCGGTCATTGATAAAAATGACAAACAGCAACGGCCCCAGAACAGATCCTTGTGGTACGCCACTTGTAACTGAAATCCAGTCTGAACATTTCCCATCAACCACCACCCTCTGTCTTCTTTCAGCTAGCCAATTTCTGATCCACATCTCTAAATCACCCTCAATCACCAGCCTCCGTATTTTCTGCAATAGCCTACCGTGGGGAACCTTATCAAACGCTTTACTGAAATCCATATACACCACATCAACTGTTCTACCCTCGTCTACCTGTTCAGTCACCTTCTCAAATAACTCGATAAGGTTTGTGAGGCATGACCTACCCTTCACAAAGCCATGCTGACTATCCCTGATCATATTATTCCTATCTAGGTGATTATAAATCTTGTCTCTTATAATCCCCTCCAAGACTTTACCCACTACAGACGTGAGGCTCACCGGTCTATAGTTGCCGGGGTTGTCTCTGCTCCCCTTTTTGAACAAAGGGATCACATTTGCTATCCTCCAGTCCTCTGGCACTATTCCTGTAGCCAATAATGACATAAAAATCAAAGCCAAAGGTCCAGCAATCTCTTCCCTGGCCTCCCAGAGAATCCTAGGATAAATCCCATCAGGCCCCGGGGACTTATCTATTTGCAGCCTGTCCAGAATTGCCAACACCTCTTCCCTACGTACCTCAATGCCATCTATTCTAATAGCCTGGGTCTCATCATTCTCCTCCACAACATTCTCTTTTTCCTGAGTGAATACTGACGAAAAATATTCATTTAGTATCTCGCCTATCTCTTCAGACTCCACCCACAACTTCCCATCCCTGTCCTTGACTGGTCCTACTCTTACCCATGTCATTCGCTTATTCCTGACATACCTATAGAAAGCTTTTGGGTTTTCCTTGATCCTACCTGCCAAATACTTGCTTGCCTTCATTCGATGGGGCAATGAGTCTGAAAACTGGCAAGTCATGCTTCAGTTGTATAGAACCTTGGTAAGGCCGCTCTTGGAATATTACGCGCAATTCTGGTCGCCATGCTACCAGAAGGACGTGCAGGCTTTGGAGAGGGCGCAGCGGAGGTTTACCGGGAAGTTGCCTGGTCTGGAGGGTGTTAGCTATGCAGAGAGGCTGAATAGACTCTGACTGTTTTCATCTGAACGACGGAGGTTGAGGGGTGACCTGACACAGGTCTACAAGATTATGAAGGGCATGGTTAGAGTGGATGGGCAGGTATTATTTCCCAGGATGGAGTGGTAAGTCACTAGGGGGCATAGGTTTAAGGACAGTGGAGCAAAGTTTAGAGGAGAGTGCGAGGCAGGTTTTTGCAGAGGGTAGAGAGTGCCTGGAACGCTCTGCCAGGGGAGTTGTGGAAACAGGATGGGTACAGAGGGATACGACACTAGGAAGTGCTGAGGGTTTCATGACCGGTACAGCCTTGAGGGCCAAAGGGCCTGTTCCTGTGCTGTATTGTTCTTTGTTCTTTTGTTCTTTGTCCGATGATTGGACCAATATTTGGCAGATAGAGTTGAATGTGGATAAGTGTGAGGTTATCCATTTTGGCCGAAAAAATAGTCAGGCAAATTATTTTCTAAATAGAAAGCTGATTCAAAATGCATCTGAGCAGAGGGATCTGGGTGTCTTTGTTCATGAATTGCAGAAAGTCTGTATGCAGATATAAAATGTAAGAAGAAAGGCAAATGGAATGTTAGTGTTTATTGCAAAAGGTCTGGAGTATAAAAGTAGACGAGTATTGTTGCAATTGTACAGGGTGTTGGTGAGACCACATCTGGAGTATTCTGTCCAGTTTTGATCTCCTGATTTGAGGAAGGATTTGAGTCATAGAGTCATAGATGTGTACCCGAACAGGTGCCGGAATGTGGCGACTAGAGGCTTTTCACAGTAACTTCATTGCAGTGTTAATGTAAGCCTACTTGTGACAATAAAGATTATTATAAAAAATAAAATATACCCACCCAGCCCATGTAACCGTCTAGCTGCATTTTAAAAGACAAAATCGGACCTGCCTTTACCACTGCCCCTGGCAGCCCGTTCCAGATGCTCACCACCCTCTGTGTGAAGAAATTTCACCTTGGTCTCTTTTGTATCTCTCCCCTCTCACCTTAAACCTATGCCTTCTCGTTCCAGACTCCTCTACCTTTGGGAAAATATGTTGACTATCTACCTTATTTATGCCTCTCATTATTTTATAGACCTCTATAAGTTCACCCCGAAGCCTCCTACCCTTCAGGAAAAAATGTCCTAGCCTATCCAGCCCCTCCTTATAGCTCAGGCCATCAAGTCCTGGTAGCATCCTCGTAAATCTCTTCTGCACTCTTTCTAGTTTAACAATACCCTTCCGAGAATAGGGTGACCAGAACTGCACACAGTATTCCAAGTGTGGCCGTACCAATGTCTTGTACAACTTCAACAAGACGTCCCAACTCCTGTATTCAATGTTCTGACCAATGAAACCAAGCATGCCGAATGCCTTCTTCACCACCCTGTCCACCTGTGACTCCACCTTCAAGGAGCTATGAACCTGTAGCCCTAGATCTCTTTGTTCTGTAACTCTCCCCAACACCCTACCATTAACTGAGTAGGTCCTGCCCTGATTTGATCTACCAAAATGCATCACCTCACATTTATCCAAATTAAACTCCATCCGCCATTAATCGGCCCACTGGCCCAATTGTGGTTGCATTGGAAGCAGCTCAGAGGAGGTTCACCAGATTGATTACAGGGATGAAGAGGTTGATGTATGAGGAGAGATGAAACCGTTTGGGTTCATAACCGCTGGAGTTCAGAGGGAGAGAGGAGATCTGATCGAGGAAATCCTGATGAATCAGGATTGATAAAGTAAATCTAGACAAAATGTTCTCCCTTCTGGGGCAATCTAGAACAAGAGGTCACAGATATAGGTTGAGAGGTGATAGATTTAAAACTGAGATGAGGAGGCACTACTTCTCGCAGAGGGTGGTGAATTTGTGGAATTCGCTGCCTCATAGTGCAGTGGAGTCCAAATCATTAAATGGTTTCAAGAGGGAGATAGATATATTTTTGATAATTAACAGGTTAAAGGGATATGGGGAACAGGTAGATGGGTGGCATTTTGAGACCAGGAAGAGATCAGCCATGATCTGACTGAATAGCGGAGCTGGCTCGAAGGGCTGAATTGCCTACTTCTTCTAATTCCTATGTTCCTAATTGCTATCAAATGATACTTATTTGTGTGCTATCAGTTTATTTGTTTTGTTTTGAATGCTTTATGCATTAAGATACAGAGTTTTTAGTTTTATCCTTTTATTCTTTATATAACCTCTAGTTTTGTCTGTTGAGTTACTGTTAAATTTGTACTCTCCCATAGAATTCCATTCAGCCCATCGAGTCTTCATCGACTCTCCGAAAGATCACCCTCCCAGGCCCACTCCCCTATTCCTGTAACCCCACGCATTGATCATGGCCAATCCACTTTGGATTGTTGGAGGAAACCGGTGCACCGGAGATAACCCATGCAGACACGGGACAATGTACAAACTCCAAATAGACAGCCACCCAAGGCTGGAATCCGAACCAGAGTCCCTGGCGCTGTGAGGCAGCAGTGCTAACCACTATGCCACCCTGCTGTAGAGAGAGGACCAGCAACAACATATTCTGGTTCGCACAGTGCTAGTCACTGTGCCACCCTGCATCTTGCCATGGTACATTTTTCATTTCCTGTAATAATACGTTTCTCTTTTGCCTTGACACTGCTCTTTAATAACCACATCTTCCCAAATTCGATCCTTTGCCCCACTATTTAGTTTCAAACCTCTCTACTTCCCCAGCTATGCAGCTTGTAAGAACAATGGTCCCAGCACAGTTCACGTGGAGACTCGCCCAACAGTACAGCCCCAACTCTCCCCAGTACTGGTGCCAGTGCCCCACCGGAACCCACTTCTCTTGCACCAGTTTTTAAGGCCATACATTAATCTCTCTAATCGCTCTAATTTTGGGCCTCTAAATCATGCTCTCTAAATCATCTTGCATGTGGCTCAGGTAATAATCCAGAGATTATGATCTTTGGGTTTCTACTTCATTTGGTACTCTTTGCTGCACAGTATCGTGTAAACCCCTGTGACTGTACTGTCTCCCTACTATCCACTACATTCCTTGTAACTCCCTCCACTTGAATGACTATTAACTTCATCTTAAATTTTGTAATTGCTCTTTTGGTTGGGGAAGTTGACTTTTAATGCATCTTTTAAATATAGGCTCTGCTTGCAGCTACGGTTAGTTAATTAGATAACTGGCTCAAACGGGTTTTCCAAGGTTAGGTTTAGAGAGCAGAAAAACAGGACACCTTCAGTGCTATTTTTATCTGTACTGGAGTGTTGCTTTAGGCTGCATTACTTCAGTTGGAGTTCAGTGACGGAGGGAGTTCTGGTGAAAAAGGAACTAGGTGATCCTTTTATTTTCTACCTTTCCCTCAGAAGAGTGACAGCATTGGTAAGGAGGACCTGCAGAGTAATTCTACTGTCCTTGATATACTCTCAACTACAGGGAGTAATTCAACGGTAAGTGATGGCAGGGCAACTCAGCAGTGTTATGTGAAATGCTCTGCCTGTGCTCTGTGGAAGGTCAGGGGCAGTTGCAGTTTCTAGGCCGACCATATGTGCAGGAAGTGTCCCAGCTACAGCCATTCAACATCCGGCTGAGAGGGAACTGATTGAGGTGTACAAGATTATGAGGGGCATGGATCGGAAGCAGCTGTTCCCCTTATTGAAGGGGACAGAATTTTAAGGTTTAGAGGGGACTTGAGGAAGGTTTTTTTATCCAGAGGGTGGTGGGAATTTGGAATGTACTGCCATTTATGGGGGGGATCCTCACAATCTTTAAAAAGTACTTGGATGAGCACTTGAAATGTGCTGGAAAGTGGGATTCGTGTAGATTTAGAGTAGTTTTGTCAGTGCACACTCGATGGTCTGAAGAGCCCCTTCTGTACTGTACCATTCAATGACAGTGCAGCGCACCCTCAGTAATGACCTGCTAACAGTGCAGCACTACCTCAGTACTGACTCTCTGATGTGCAGCACTCCCTTGGTCCTGACCCTCTGACAGTGCAGCGCTCCCTCAGACAGGGGCTGTTTAGCACAGGGCTAAATCGCTGGCTTTGAAAGCAGACCAAGGCAGGCCAGCAGCATGGTTCAATTCCCGTAACAGCCTCCCCGAACAGGAGCCGGAATGTGGCGACTAGGGGCTTTTCACAGTAACTTCATTGAAGCCTACTTGTGACAAGCGATTTTCATTTCATTTCATTTCAACTGATCCGCTGACACTGCAGCACTCCCTCAGCCCTACCCCTCTGACAGTGCAGCACTCCCTCAGTACTGATCCTCCAACAGTGCAGCGCTCCCTCAGAACTGACCCTTTGACACTAACATTGCAGCACTCCCTCAGCCCTGTTAAGTAATGGGTTAAGAGACATTGCAATTAGTTGTCTCATTTATGTTAAGTATCTATTAATTGACACTGATATGTAAAGGGGCATACCATATAGATGTGGTATACCTGGATTTCCAGAAAGCCTTTGACAAGGTGCCACTCAAAAGGTTGTTGCATAAGATTAAGATGCATGGCATTAAGGGGAAAGTAATAGCGTGGATAGAGGATTGGTTAATTAATAGAAAGCAAAGAGTGGGGATTAATGGGTGTTTCTCTGGTTGGCAATCAGTAGCTAGTGGTGTCCCTCAGGGATCAGTGTTGGGCCCACAACTGTTCACAATTTACATAGATGATTTGGAGTTGGGGACCAAGGGCAATGTGTCCAAGTTTGCAGACGACACTAAGATAAGTGGTAAAGCAAAAAGTGCAGAGGATACTGGAAGTCTACAGAGGGATTTGGATAGGCTAAGTGAATGGGCTAGGGTCTGGCAGATGGAATACAATGTTGACAAATGTGAGGTTATCCATTTTGGTAGGGATAAGAGCAAAAGGGATTATTATTTAAATGATAAAATATTAAAACATGCTGCTGTGCAGAGAGACCTGTGTGTGCTAGTGCATGAGTCGCAAAAAGTTGGTTTTCAGGTGCAACAGGTGATTAAGAAGGCAAATGGAATTTTGTCCTTCATTGCTAGAGGGATGGAGTTTAAGACTAGGGAGGTTCTGCTGCAGTTGTATAAGGTGTTAGTGAGGCCACACCTAGAGTATTGTGTTCAGTTTTGGTCTCCTTACTTGAGAAAGGACGTACTGGCACTGGAGGGTGTGCAGAGGAGATTCACTAGGTTAATCCCAGAGCTGAAGGGGTTGGATTACGAGGAGAGGTTGAGTAGACTGGGACTATACTCGTTGGAATTTAGAAGGATAAGGGGGGATCTTATAGAAACATATAAGATTATGAAGGGAATAGATAGGATAGATGCGGTCAGGTTGTTTCCACTGGCGGGTGAAAGCAGAACTAGGGGGCATAGCCTCAAAATAAGGGGAAGTAGATTTAGGACTGAGTTTAGGAGGAACTTCTTCACCCAAAGGGTTGGGAATCTATGGAATTCCTTGCCCAGTGAAGCTCAGCTCCTTCATTAAATGTTTTTAAGATAAAGATAGATAGTTTTTTGAAGAATAAAGGGATTAAGGGTAATGGTGTTCGGGCCGGAAAGTGGAGCTGAGTCCACAAAAGATCAGCCATGATCTCATTGAATGGTGAAGAAGGCTCGAGGTGCCAGATGGCCTACTCCTGCTCCTAGTTCTTATGCTCCTTACAAACTCCGCCCCATCTAAGCCCCTGGCACTAAGTGAGTCCCAGTCAGTATTGGGGAAGTTCAAGTCTCCCATCACCACAACCCTGTTGTTTTTACTCTTTTCCAAAAGCTGTCTACCTATCTGCTCCTCTATCTCCCGCTGGCTGTTGGGAGGCCTGTAGTAAACCCCCAACATTGTGACTGCACCCTTCTTATTCCTGATCTCTACCCATATAGCCTCACTGCCCTCTGAGGTGTCCTCCCGCAGTACAGTGGTGATATTCTCCCTAACCAGTAGCGCAACTCCGCCACCCCTTTTACATCCCCCTCTATCGCGCCTGAAACATCTAAATCCTGGAACGTTTAGCTGCCAATCCTGCCCTTCCCTCAACCAGGTCTCTGTAATGGCAACAACATCATAGTTCCAAGTACTAATCCAAGCTCTAAGTTCATCTGCCTTACCCGTAATACTTCTTGCATTAAAACATATGCACTTCAGGCCACGAGACCCGCTGTGTTCAGCAACTTCTCCCTGTCTGCTCTGCCTCAGAGCCCCACTGTCCCTATTCCCTAGTTCTCCCTCAATGCTCTCACCTTCTGACCTATTGCTCCCGTGCCCACCCCCCTGCCATACTAGTTTAAACCCTCCCGTGTGACACTAGCAAACCTCGCGGCCAGGATATTTATGCCTCTCCAGTTTAGATGCAACCCGTCCTTATATAGGTCACACCTGCCCCGGAAGAGCTCCCAGTGGTCCAGATAACGGAAACCCTCCCTCCTACACCAGCTGTTTAGCCACGTGTTTAGCTGCTCTATCTTCCTATTTCTAGCCTCACTGGCACGTGGCACAGGGAGTAATCCCGAGATTACAACCCTAGAGGTCCTGTCTTTTAACTTTCTGCCTAGCTCCCTGAACTCCTGCTGCAGGACCTCATGCCCCTTCCTGCCTATGTCGTTAGTACCAATATGTACAACGACCTCTGCCTGTTTGCCCTCCCCCTTCAGGATGCCCTCTACCCGTTCGGAGACATCCTGGACCCTGGCACCAGGGAGACAACATACCATCCTGGAGTCTCTTTCACGTCCACAGAAGCGCCTATCTGTGCCCCTGACTATAGAGTCCCCTATTACTATTGCTCTTCTGCAATTTGACCCTCCCTTCTGAACATCAGAGCCAGCCGTGGTGCCACTGCTCTGGCTGCTGCTGTTTTCCCCTGATAGGCTATCCCCCCCGACAGTATCCAAAGAGGTATACCTGTTCGAGAGGGGGACAACCACAGGGGATTCCTGCACTGACTGCCTGCCCTTTCTGGTGGTCACCCATTTCTCTGCCTGCACCTTGGGTGTGACCACATTTATATAACTGCGATCTATGACGCTTTCCGCCACCTGCATGCTCCTAAGTGCATCCAATTGCTGCTCCAACTGAACCATGCGGTCTGTGAGGAGCTCCAGTTGGGTGCACTTTCTGCAGATGAAGCCATCCGGGATGCTGGAAGCCTCCCGGACCTGCTACATCTCACAGTCAGAGCACTGCACCCCTCTAACTGACATTGCGTCAATTAATTAAAATTAAAAGTTTAAAAATTTTTGTTTTATATATATATATTTTTTAAGTTACTGTTAACTATCTGTTTCCGAGCACTAGATTTCTAATATAAATGCGAAAGTTAAATATAGCACTCTCCGATCTCTGGCTTAGATACCCCTCTAAATTATAATTAAGTAATTATGTTTAATTAGTTACCAATGCTTAATTTTTTAAATTTAGTGTAGATTCCCAACCAGCCACTCAGGTCACAGCTTTTCTGTGATGTCACTTCAGTTTCCCCCCCGACACACAATTTGAAAAAGGTATAAAAGTAAAAATGAGTAAAAATCACTTACTTACCTTCTTACCTTCTGAGTGTCTCAGATGTTCTCAGGTTCTCTCCCTGACAGAGACTGCTCCTCCTCCTCCGAACGGCTCCCGAAACTAGGCCGCGATCTTTTAAAATCTCCGCTCTGACTCGCAGCTCCCGCCCTTTTTAAATCTCCCGCGCTTTTAAAATCAACCGGCTCTCTCTCCTCTCGCGCTGTTTTCAATGTCCCGGCTCTCTTTCCTCCCGCGCTTTTTTCAATGTGCCGGCTGTCTCTCCTCCCGCGCTGTTTTCAATGTGGTTTAGGTACCATCAGTATCGGTGAGCTCCATTGGCTGCAACCCACTTTAATTATGCCATTTTTAAGCATACTCTCAATCTCTCTGTTAACCTGTGCCAATTTTAAAGGGTTAAGTCTACATGGATGTTGTTTGATAGGAACAGCATTTCCCACATCTACGTCGTGTATAGCCATTTTAGTACTTCCCAATTTATCTCTACAAAATTGCCCATGTGATGTCAATAACTCTTTCAGGTCAGTTTGTTTTTCCTCTGGAATATAACTTAACAATTCATCCCAATTTTTAAGAACATCCTCATTTTCCAATTTAATTTGAGGTATATCAAATTCACAGTCATCTGGATTTGGTTCGTCACTTTGAGTTAGAATCATTAAAACCTCCTTTTTCTCTCCTTCCCTTTCAAAGTACTTTTTAAGCATATTCACATGACACACTCGGTGAGTCTTCCTTCTATCTGGTGTTTTTACCACATAATTCACCTCACTTAATTTCCTTTCAATCTGATTAGGTCCACAAAACCTAGCTTTTAAAGGCTCCCCTACCACTGGTGACAACCCCAAAACTTTATCCCCACTGGCAAAACTACGAACTTTGGATTTCTTGTCCGCTACCCGTTTCATCACATTTTGTGCAACTTTCAAATGTTGTCTAGCCAATTCATCTGCTCTATTTAATCATTCCCTAAAATTTGACACGTAATCCAATAGTGTAATTTCCGATTTCTCACCCACCAATTTTTCCTTAATCAATTTAAGTGGTCCTCTTACCCCATGACCAAAAATTAGTTCAAAAGGACTACATTTGGTAGACTCATTATCCCTAATTGCAAACAATATGAATGGGATTCCTTTATCCCAATCCTCTGGATAATCTTGACAATACGCCCTCAACATTGTCTTTAATGTCTGATGCCACCTTTCTAACGCTCCCTGCGATTCTGGATGTTACGCAGTTGATTTAAATTGTTTTATTCCGAAGCTATCCATAACTTCTTTGAATAACTTTGAAGTAAAATTCGTTCCTTGATCCAATTGAATTTCTGTGGGTAGTCCATATCTAGTAAAGAATTTAAATAACTCCTCCACAATCCTTTTAGCTGTAATATTACGTACTGGAATGGCCTCTGGAAGCCTAGTAGACACATCGATTACAGTCAAAAGATATTGATTCCCACTTTTTGTTTTAGGAAGCGGTCCTACACAATCGATTAGGACCCTTGTAAAAGGTTCCTCAAATGCTGGTTTTATCACTGCTTGAGGTTTCCCTATCACTTGACATGTGCAACATGATTGACAAAATTTAACTTCATCTTTATGTAGTCCAGGTCAATAAAATGTTTCTGGATTTTAGCCTGAGTTTTCCTTATTCCCAAATGACCTCCCACTGGTACCTCATGTGCAACTCTTAACACCTCCTTTCTATACCCTACAAGCAATACTACTTGATGAACTTCTGCCTATTTTTCATCTGCCTGCATATGTACAGGTCTCCATTTTCTCATCAAGACATAATTTTTACGGCAATAACACTCTGGTATACTCTCAGATTCCTTTTCCGTATATGCTTTCTGATATATCCGTTTTATTTCTACATCTTTCTGTTGTAACTCCCCCAATTTTCCTGAACTAAAAATATACGCCTCATACTCCACCTGTTCTTGTTCTTTTTCAACCATCTGATCAAAAATCGTTTCTGATATTTGCACTTCAACTTCATCTTCACTCTTTGATTTCTCCTCTTGTCTTAACCTGTAACTTTGCGACCTTGTTACTAGAGAGTAGTAAGGGTGTGGAATGCCCTGCCTGCAACAGTAGTGGACTCGCCAACACTAAGGGTATTCAAATGATCATTGGATAGACATATGGACGATAAGGGAATAGTGTAGATGGGCTTTCGAGTGGTTTCACAGGTCGGCGCAACATCGAGGGCTGAAGGGCCTGTACTGCGCTGTAATGTTCTATGTACACAATCCGGAAAAATCCCAGGATATTCGTCCTTCAAAACTTCAGTTGACTGATTTACCACTGGCTTATCAACCACAGTAGGCATCATTCCCACCTGCGATCCAGCTATATCATTACCCAAGATAAACCGTATTCCTGGACAAGATAGTTTATCTATTACTCCTACTACCACTTCACCATTCTTCACTGGACTTTCCAACCTTACCTTATATAATGGAACGCTACTCCTCGCACCCTGAATTCCACATATCACCACCTTTTCTGGCAACTTTCTTCCCAAACTACATAATTCCTCATCTCTTACCATTAAAGATTGACTAGCCCCTGTATCTCTTAAAATTGTGACTTCTTTACCTGCTCCTCCTGATACACATGAGTAAACTTTACCCACACAAATAAATTCTTTAAAGACATCTGGCACCTTCTTTAAAAAAAAAATATATTTATTAAAGTTTTTAACACAATTTTTCTCTCTTACAAACAATAATCCCCCCCCCCCCCCCAACACACAAAAAACAATATATACATGGCAAAATTATATATTTACACAGCTTTGTACACTGGCCCTCACCCGTACGTGCCAGTTTCCCCAACCCTTCATGTTATCTCTTGCTCATTCACCCTCCCAAGCAGTCCCCCCTCCCAGGACGTCCCCTCCACCCCCTGCCCCCCACCCCCCCCCCCCCAAGGTTGCTGCTGCTGCTGACCGACCTTCCTCTAACGCTCCGCGAGATAGTCTAGGAATGGTTGCCACCGCCTGTAGAACCCCTGCGCAGACCCTCTCAAGGCGAACTTAATCCTCTCCAACTTTATGAACCCAGCCATATCATTTATCCAGGCCTCCAGGCTGGGGGGCTTCGCCTCCTTCCACATTAGCAAGATCCTTCGCCGGGCTACTAGGGACGCAAAGGCCAGAATGCCGGCCTCTTTCGCCTCCTGCACTCCCGGTTTGTCCACTACTCCAAATATAGCGACACCCGATGCTCTTCTCCCCCTCGGACCACCCCCCTCCATTTATTAGACTCCCTCAATGACATGGCCAATTGTTCGATCGCCAATGCGAGGGACAGGGGGCACCCCTGCCTCGTCCCTCGGTACAGTCGAATGTACTCCGACATCCGCCGGTTCGTCACTACACTCGCCATCGGGGCTCTATAAAGGAGCTTAACCCAATTGATATACCCTACCCCAAACCCAAACCTACGCAGCACCTCCCAGAGGTACTCCCACTCTACTCGGTCAAAGGCCTTCTCCGCGTCCATAGCTGCCACTACCTCCGCCTCTCCCTCCTCCGATGGCATCATTATCACGTTTAAGAGCCTCCGCACATTGGTGTTTAGTTGCCTGCCCTTTACATATCCTGTCTGGTCCTCGTGGATTACCCCCGGGACACAGTCCTCGATCCTCGTGACCAGCACTTTTGCCAGCAACTTTGCATCCACATTGAGGAGCGAGATCGGCCTGTACGATCCACATTGCAGTGGGTCCTTTTCCCGCTTTAGGATCAAAGAAATTGTCGCTTCCGACATTGTCGGGGGCAGGGTCCCCTCCTCTCTTGCCTCATTAAAGATCCTCACCAGTAGCGGGGCCAACAGGTCTGCGTACTTCCTGTAGAACTCCACCGGGAATCCGTCCGGTCCCGGGGCCTTCCCCGCCTGTATGCTCCCCAAACCCTTGCTCAGCTCCTCCAACCCAATTGGTGCCCCCAGACCAGCCACCTCTTGCTCCTCCACCCTCGGGAATCTCAGCTGATCTAGGAATCGTTTCATCCCCTCTTCCCCCGCTGGGGGCTGGGATCTGTACAGCTCTTCATAAAAGGCCTTGAATACCTTGTTTATTTTCGTCGCACTCCGAACCGTGGCTCCCCTTCCATCTTTGACTACCCCTATTTCCCTCGCTGCCATCCCCGTTGTCGTTGGCCTCCAAGGACCTTTCGATACACCCCCACACCATCCCACACACCACCTTGTCCGCCAGCAGTCCCACATCCAGCCGCCACAACGGCTGTTGGTCCCTCTCCTCTCCCAGCTCCAGTTCCACCCAGTGCGGGGCATGGTCCGAAACGGCTATAGCCGAATACTCCGTCCCCTCCACCCTCGGGATGAGCGCCCTACCCAGAACAAAGAAATCTATCCGGGAGTAGGCTTTGTGTACATAGGAGAAGAAAGAAAATTCCCTGGCCTGCGGCCTTGCAAACTGCCATGGGTCCACTCTCCCCATCTGATCCATAAACCCCCTAAGTACCTTGGCCGCCGCCGGTCTCTTTCCAGTCCTTGATTTGGAGCGGTCGAGTGCTGAATCCAACACTGTATTGAAGTCCCCTCCCATTATCAGGCCTCCTATCTCCAGGTCCGGAATGCACCCCAACATGCGCTTCATGAATCCTGCATCATCCCAGTTCGGGGCGTATACGTTTACCAACACCACCCACGTCCCTTGCAGCCTACCGCTCACCATTACATATCGCCCTCCATTGTCCGCTACAATAGTCTTGGCCTCAAATGACACCCGCTTTCCCACCAATATTGCCACTCCTCTATTCTTCGCATCCAGTCCCGAGTGGAATACCTGTCCTACCCATCCCTTTCTTAGCTTGACCTGGTCTGCCACCTTCAGATGTGTCTCTTGGAGCATGGCCACATCCACCTTCAGTCCCATTAAGGGCGCGAACACTCGAGCCCTCTTCACCGGCCCATTCAGGCCCCTCACATTCCACGTTATCAGCCGGATTGGAGGGGCTGTCACCTCCCCCCCCCCCCCCCCCCCCCCCACGCCCCGCCGACTAGCCATCTCCTTTTCTGGGCCAGTCCCGTGTCCACGCCTCCCTCACCCTCCAGTCCCCCAGAGGGGGGACCCCTGTCCCGACCACCTCTTCTGTGTCCCATTCCCTTTCGGCCAGTGCAGCAGCAACCCTTTCTCTTCCCCCCCCCCCCCCCTCCACTCCCCCTCCCCTCCCCCCGCTAGACCCCTGTCTAGCTTTTTTGCTCCCCCCATGTCACTCCCGTAAGTCAGCTGACGCCTGCTGACCCCGGCTTCCCCCGCCGTCCCATTGACCTCCCCGCGTGAGAGTCTCCCAATCCATATGCATTCCTTCGTTCCCCTTCCCTCCTTTCATCCCGCGCGCGGGAAAACACCCTGCGCTTTCCAAAGCCCGCTCCGCCCCCTCTGGCGCAGCTCCTGTCTCTCCCCCAGCCCATGTAACATTTCCTGCGTGTGATTGACCCCCTATATACAACAACCATCACACATCAAACCCCAAAACACCCCCCCACCCTCACAAACCCTCAGTTAGAGTCCAACTTTTCGGCTTGTACAAAGGTCCACGCCTCTTCAGGCGTTTCGAAGTAATAGTGTTGGCCCTTGTATGTGACCCACAGTCGCGCTGGCTGCAGCATTCCGAATTTCACTTCTTTCCGGTACAACGCCGCTTTGGCCCGGTTGAAACCCGCTCTCCGCTTTGCAACCTCTGTGCTCCAGTCCGGGTATATTCGGATCTCTGCATTGTCCCACTTACTGCTCCGCTCCTTCTTGGCCCATCTCAGGACCCACTCTCTGTCCGTGAACCGGTGGAACCTCACCACCATCGCCCTTGGCGGCTCATTTGCCTGGGGCTTCTTCGCCAGTACCCGATGTGCCCCGTCCAACTCCAGCGGCCTCGAAGGGGCCTTCGTGCCCATCATCGCCTCGGGCATCGTGCTCGCGTATGCCCCGGCATCAGCCCCCTCCACTCCCTCAGGAAGACCCAGGATTCGCAGATTCTTTCTCCTCGACCTGTTCTCCAGGTCTTCGAGTCTTCCCGCCCACCTCTTGTGTAGCGCCTCATTCTGCTCCACTCTCACCGCCAGGCTCACGAGCTCGTCCTCGTTCTGACTGACTCTTTTCTGTACCTCCTGGATCTTAGCTTCGTGGGCCTTCTGGGTGATCCCGAGTCCTTCAATTGCCGAAAGCAAAGGCGCCAACATCTCCTTGCGCATCTCCTCACGCTGCTCCTCGAAGCAGCGCTTGATGAAATCCTGCAGCTCCCCTTTGTCCCTGGCCGCCGCCATTTTGTTTTCTTTCCCTCGCTTCTCCCGTTGCTCCAGTGCCGCTCCTTTGGATGTTACACTTCTGGTCCGTTTCATAGAAGTTGGAGGGGGACCTCTCTCTTCCCTTCCCCACGGGTTGCGTCAAAAAATTTTTTTTTTTAATGTTCCGTTGGGGCTCCTCTAACGAGCCCGAAAGTCCGTGGTAGCGGGAGCTGCCGAATCGTGCGGCTTAGCTCCGCATAGCCGCAACCGGAAGTCGAGAGGGAATCCTTTTGGCAGTGTTCGCTTCACCAGTCTGCCCCAAAAAGTCTATGGAAACTCCTGAAAAAGGTCTGAGAGTCGGTTCCAGACGGGAGCTGCCGAATGCGCGACCTACTCCTCCATGGCCGCCACCGGAAGCCTCGCTCCTGCTTCTTTTCAATGGCCTTGGTAGATCTTTTCACATTTGTTCCCTCTGCTGCTAGAATTCACCTTTGATAGAGTCAAGTCAGATTGCAGCTTTAAGCTTGCCCTTCCCCCACCTGCATGCTGGAAGAAGCCTTTGTCTATTCCTGCAGCTCAAGCCAAATCCTTTACTGTTTCTGCCGGGTCTGGTAGCCAAAAGACATAACATTCCTGGGGGACACTGTCAGGGGAATGCTGCAGTCTTCTTCCCACACCGGGAAATGTCAAACAAATGCCGTGGGGGCCCTGTAAAAGAGCCCAAAAGTCCGTTCCAAGCGGGAGCTACCGAATATGCAACCTAGCTCTGCATAGCCGCACCCGGAAGTCCACATCTGGCACCTTCGTAACAATTACTTCTTGAACAGGCTGTACAATCGTTTGCACCTCCTTCGCTTCCCTTTACCAGTCTAACAAACCCCACTGTCTTATCCTGTTTTACCACATCAGCCTTCCCAGTGCTTTTCTTCAACCACCAACACTGTGACTTTACATGGCCTAGTTTATTACAGTGCAAACATTTGATACTTTTCATTTCATTTCCACTCTGCTGGATTTCTTTTTAAATCTGAGGTACACTCTCTTTATTGTCTCCCATCAGGTCACCTTTACCTTTACCACTTGAGTATTTCTCATGTCCCCAGTTTCTATCCCTCACAGGCTGAAACTGCTGTCGGAAACCAAGCTTTGATTTATGAACTAATTCATAATCATCTGCCATTTCTGCTGCTAATCTCGCAGTTTTAACCCTCT
The DNA here is from genome assembly GCF_047496885.1 of Scyliorhinus torazame. NCBI lineage: Eukaryota > Metazoa > Chordata > Chondrichthyes > Carcharhiniformes > Scyliorhinidae > Scyliorhinus > Scyliorhinus torazame. The sequence goes on from NC_092719.1 coordinate 94,562,576, forward strand.
TCTTCCACATGAGTTCTCACTACATCAGGAATTGAATTTTTAAACTCCTCCAAAAGTATAATTTCTCTGAGAGCTTCATACGTTTGGTCTATTTTCAAGCCCTTATCCACCTATCAAAATTACTCTGTTTGAGCCTTTCAAACTCCTTGTATGTTTGACCAAATTCCTTACATTTCTAAACCTTTGTCTGTAAGCTTTAGGCACTAGTTCATATGCACTTAAGATGGATTTCTTCACCTCCTCATACGTTCCAGATACCTCCTCTGGTAGTGATTCAAACACTTTACTAGCTCTACCTACCAGCTTTGTTTGAATCAGTAACACCCACATGTCCTGTGGCCATTTCCTTTGTTTAGCTACCTTCTCAAATGAAATGAAAAAGGCTTCCACTTCCTTCTCGTCAAACCTTTGCAGTGCTTGGACATATTTAAATAGATTCCCACCAAGCCTTCGACTATGACGCTCTTTCTCACTATCCTCATCACTATCATCCAACTGTACGTTTCCCTCTACTTCTGCCAATTTTAACTGATTGTCATGTTTCATGGCCATTTTCTGAAATTCAAACTCCCTCTCTTTATCTTTTTCCCTGATCTGTATCTCCCTTTTTCATTTTGTTCTGCTGGGACTATTCTTTCTTTTCCCCTTTCTTCTCTCTCCTTTTCTTTTCCCTCTCTCTCTTTCTTTTTCCTCTCTCTCTCTTTCTCTTTCTTTTTCCTCTCTCTCACTCTCATTTTCCAGCTGCTTTAATTCTTGCTGATGTTTCATTTGTTTAATTTGCAACTGAATTTTTGCCATTAACCAAGCTTTGATTTATGAACTAATTCATAATCATCTGCCATTTCTGCTGCTAATCTCGCAGTTTTAACCCTCTTCTTCCACATGAGTTCTCACGACATCAGGAATTGAATTTTTAAACTCCTCCAAAAGTATAATTTCTCTGAGAGCTTCATACATTTGGTCTATTTTCAAGCCCTTATCCACCTATCAAAATTACTCTGTTTGAGCCTTTCAAACACCATGTATGTTTGACCAAATTCCTTACATTTCTAAACCTTTGTCTGTAAGCTTTAGGCAACTTTAAATGCTTAGCCACCGTCATAATTACCTCATCTTTTCGCATTTTGTCAGGTAATGTTAACTGCAATGTTCTTGCCAAATCTAACAGTCTGCTTTTCGTTTCTGTCCATAAAGTACTACGTGACATTCTCCACCCCAAAAAACTTCTGAGTCTCTGAAAGAGCCATTGTTCACAACACTCTCCCCATTTAAACTAAAATACCATACCTGAATAGCAACAATCCTTCACTGTCTTTAAGTTCACAAAAGCCAATCCAATAGATAGACTTTTATTCCCCTCGAGCCCCCAATTGTTATGGACGAGGCGTTTTCAGAACCCCAAAATGTATCATGGGGTTCAACCAACCTCTCCCTTTAATGTATTTGTAGCTTTTCCGAGCACGCGGCTTTTTCCCTTGGTGTGGGATTACAATTATGGACACGTGGGTTTTTAAACACAAAACACTGTTTATTCCATGAACTCAACTTAACATCTTAAATAAACATTGGGTCTCTTAACACCCCTTACTTCAAAGATAACTCAGAAAATATTACAACAGTAAATAATTCCTTAAAATGTTCCTTCAAACTTCTAAGAGACTTAACACCTTTAAACAAAATCACATCAGGTTAAAGGCTTCACTATTATAAGTCTAAATCACCCAAATGATCCAGAGATGGTCTTTTATGGTAGAGATCCAGCTCACTGCACACAGAGACACATACCCAGCTCTTTTTCAAAACTTGCAGCTCTCTGGAAACACACAGACACACACACTGTTTTTTAAACTGAAACTAAAAACCTGCAAAATGGCTGACCTGAGCTCAGCCCCACCCACTCTCTGACATCACTGTTTTCTTAAAGGTACATTGCTCAAACATCCATGTCTTAAAGGTACCCTCACATGACACTGCCTTAAAGACACTCCGTGGTTTGGCCTCCATAGCCTCCTGCAGCAATGAGTTCCACAGATTCACCACCCTCTGTCTGAAGAAATTCCTCCTCATCCCGGTTTTAAAAGATCGTCCCTTTAGTCTGAGATTGTGTCCTCTGCTTCTAATTTTTCCTATAAGTGGAAACATCCTCTCCATGTCCACTCTATCCAGGCCTCGCAGTATCCTGTAAGTTTCAATAAGATCCCCCCCTCATCCTTCTAAACTCCAACGAGTACAGATCCAGAGTCCACAACCATTTCTCATACGACAAGCTGTTCATTCCAGGAATCATTCTTGTGAACCTCCTCTGGACCCTTTCCAAGGCCAACACATCCTTCTTTAGATATGGGGCCCAAAACTGCTCACAATACTCCAAATGGGGTCTGACCAGTGCCTTATATAGCCTCAGAAGTATATCCTGCTCTTATATTCCTGCCCTCTTGACATGAATGCTAACTGCATTTGCTTTCCTCAGCGGCGCTCCCTCAGCACTGGCCCTCTGACAGATCGGCGCTCTCTCAGCATTGGCCCTCCGACAGGGCAGCGCTCCCTCAGCACTGACCCTCCAACAGGGCGGCGCTCCTTCAGCACTGACCTTCCGAAAGGGTGGCACTCCCTCAGCACTGACTCTCTGACAGGGCGGCGCTCCCTGAGCACTGATCCTCCGACAGGGTGCCGTTTCCTCAGCACAGACCCTCCGACAAGGCAGCGCTCCCTCAGCACTGACCCTCCGACAGGGCGGCGCTCCCTCAGCACTGACCCTCCGACAGGGCGGCGCTCCCTCAGCACTGACCCTCCGACAGAGCGGTGCTCCCTCAGCACTGACCCTCCGACAGGGCGGTGCTCCCTCAGCACTGACCTTCCGATAGGGCGGCACTCCCTCAGTACCGATCTTCTGATAGTGCGCCATCCCTTCAGTACTGACCTTCTAACAGTGGAGTTCGAATGGCACTGACCCTCGGACAGGGTGGCATTCCTGTTGCATTGACATTTGAACAGTGTGATGCTCCCGTTACACTGATCCATTAGACAAGGCGGCGCTGCTGATGCACAGACCTTCGGAAAGGAAAGTTGCATTGACCCCAGGACAGGGCGGCGCTCCTGTTACACTGACCGTTGGACAGGACGGCACTCCTGTTGCACTGACCCTCGGACAGGGCGGCGATCCTGTTGCATTGACTCACAGGCAGGACGGGGCTACCGTTGCATTGACCCTCGGACAGGGCGCCGCTCCTGTTACACTGACCCTCGGACATGGCGCCGCTCCTGTTACACTGACCCTTGGACAGGGCGGGGCTCCAGTTGCATTGACCCTCGGACAGGGCGGCGCTCCTGTTTCACTGACTCACAGGCAGGACGGGGCTACCGTTGCATTGACCCTCGGACAGGGCGCCGCTCCTGTTACACTGACCCTCGGACATGGCGCCGCTCCTGTTACACTGACCCTTGGACAGGGCGGCACTCCTGTTGCACTGACCCTCGGACAGGGCGGCGCTCCTGTTTCACTGACTCACAGGCAGGACGGGGCTACCGTTGCATTGACCCTCGGACAGGGCGCCGCTCCTGTTACACTGACCCTCGGACAGGGCGCCGCTCCTGTTACACTGACCCTTGGACAGGGCGGCACTCCTGTTGCACTGACCCTCGGACAGGGCGGCGCTCCTGTTGCACTGACCCTCTTGACAGGGCGGCGCTCTTGTTACACTGACCCTTGGACAGGGCGACGCTCTTGTTACATTAACGTCGGACAAGGCGGCGCTCCTGTTGCACTGACCCTCGGACAGGACGCCGCTCCTGTTGCACTGATCCTCGGATAGGGCGGCGCTCCTGTTGCACTGACTCTCAGGCAGAGCGGCGCTCCTGTTGCGCTGACTCTCTGGCAGGGCGGCATTCCAGCGGCACTGAGCCTCAGCCCATGCGCCGTTCTCGTGGCACTGCCCCACTGGCCAGGGCGGCATTCCCGCGACACTGCCCCCACGACCAGGGCGGAATTTCCGCGGCACCCGCCCCTCCCCTCCTGCCAGGTCTGTGTTCCCGTGGCACTACCCCCCCCAGCCAAGGTAATGTTCGTGCGACACCACCCCCCCCATAGTCACGGCGGCGTTTTCGAGGCACTCCACTACTCCCCCTGGCCAGGGTGACGTTCCCGCAGCACTGGCCCCCGGCCATGGCAGCATTCCCGTGGCAGTGCCCCCCTCGGCCAGGGCGGCATTCCTGTGGCAGTGCGACCCCGGCCAGGGCAGCGTTCCAGTGGCACTGCCCGGCGGACAGGGCTGCGCTCCTTCAACACTGCTGGGTGGACAGTGTGACGCAGCCGTGGCTCCCCCCACCCGGCGAGGGCAGAGTACCTGCGGCACTGGCGAGCAGACAGGGTGGCGTTCCCGGAGGGACTGATCACCCCATTGTGCAATACATGCAGAATGTGCCTGCCTAGCTCTGTGTTTTTGCAGGGCTTGGCACATCCGGTAAGCAGACACTGACGTTGCAAAGTGAAAAAGCTAGGTCAAGGATTCAGGGGCACAGCAAGTCACTAGAGCACTGCAGGGATACATTCTGCTCTTGCTGCTATTATACACGTTGCCCCAGCAAACATCAGACATCTGCAGAGAGAGACAAACAAACATGGGAACTCAGTCTGGCTGTGAACTGTGTGCGATAGTCATTGGACAGTTCCCTGGAGCAGCACTCATAGACACTTATTCCTTAAAGCTCTAATGAATTACTCATGATCCTGGATTTGCCAGGACTCGTGCTACTAATTGCAAGAGCTGCACTTCGACCAGAGTTTTGTCATTTTCAGAGATTCTCATTCCAGCTCGCTGTCTTTTTTAAAGGTTCTCTTCCACCCCCCCCCCCTCCAACCATGCCGCTCACTCCCGTCAGGTGCATCTGGCTCCCCTGCCTCTGCTTCCCTCCCCGTCTACCTCTCTCCCTCCCCCTCTTTCCCCTTCCCCCTCACTTTTTTACCCCTCCCCGCGCTGTCCTTCCCACCCTACCCATCCCCGCTCCGCCACAGTCCCCTCCCTGCGGTTGCCTCCCTCTCCTGTGTGCTCCCTCTCCCTCCCTATGAGTTCTTGGTGACACTGTATTGGTGCTATTACTGATACTGTGTTCTCTTTCATTGTCAGATGGTTGTGCTTCATTTCTATTCGAGCCCCACTGAGCTCCTGCCTGTGGATGTGGAGAGAAACATTCTTCGATCTGGAAAGCATCATGTGGAGAGGATTGAGCACGTTTACCGAGAGCTTTGCTTCAATGTTAACTGGACAGGTCAGAGTCCCATTGTTTGAGGGGCTGTCGTATTTTTCTGGGTTGGGGAGGGTTTTAAGGTTGAGTCACCCCTCATTTGGGGTGGAGAGGTGAGCAGGGATAGGGTCTTTAGATTTTTGAGCTCAGTGCATTATTGAATGAAATGATGATTGACCTGTTACCTAATTCCATAGACTCACATTTAATCCATATCCCTAAACACCGGGGAGATGAAAAAATTCCATCATTTGAAATTAACAATTGAAACAGCTGTTTATGGAAGAGAGTTCCAAACTTCCACCACCCTGTATGTGTAGATTTGTAACCTCATTTCACACTGGAAGATCTGATCTCTCAATCTCTCTTCCCGAGTCTGCCTTCACCTCTGACCCCTCCCCCCATACCCAGTCTGGCTATCACTCTGTTTGACTCCCTGGAACTGCCTCCTCACTTCAGCTGTCTGAGCTCAGGTCCCCTTGCTGTGGTGATGTGTTCGCTGACTCTCTTATCCTTTCCCACAGGTTTGACCTCTCCCAGTCCACATGACAGGCACAAGCTCACCTGGATTTTCCAATCTCCTTTCAACTCCCAGAGTATTTCCACCCAACCCTTCCTCAATGAGCGTGATGGAGGACTGCTGGTGGAGATCGGGCCGAGGTGAGTGTGGAAGCTCCTGTATTATTTGTGCTTGGTGAGTACGAATAGGAGAGGAACCAGAGATGAGGTGAGGATGTTGGGGAAGCTGGCCAGGTGGTGAGTTAGGAGTCCCCTGTGGTTTCATTGGGGCCTGATTTCATCCTGGCTTTCTGGGTGAAACAAAGAAAATAGGTGCAGGTGCAGACCATTCGGCCCTTCGAGCCTGCACCACCATTCAATATGATCATGGCAGATCATGCAAATTCAGTATCCCACTCCCACTTTCTCTCCCTTGATCCTTTTAGCTGCAAGAGCCATGTCCAACTCCCTCTTGAATATATCCAACAACTTTCTGTGGTAGAGAATTCCACAAGTTCACAACTCTCTGAGAGAAGAAGTTCTTCCTCATCTCAGTCCTGAATGGCTTACCCCTTGTTCTCAGGCTGTGACCTTGTTCTGGACATCCCCAGCATCGGGAACATTACTCCCGCATCTAGCTTGTCCAGCCCCATCAGGATTTTATGTTGTTCCATGAGATCCCCTCTCATTCTTTTAAACTCCAGTCAATCCAGTCTTTCTTCTCCATATGTCAGTTCTGCTATCCCAGGAATTAGGCTGGCGAACCATCGCTGTACACCCTCAATAACAAAAATGTCCGTCCTCAAAGTAGGAGACCAAAACTGTACGCGATACTCAAGACAGCCTGGTTTTGTGAAGGGGAGGTCGTGTCTCACTAACTTGATCGAGTTTTTTGAGGACGTCACAAAGGTGATTGATGAGGGGTGGGGACTTCAGTAAAATCTTTGACAAAGTGCCTCATGGCAGGCTGGTACAAAGGGTGAAGTCACACAAGATCAGAGGTGGGGTGATAAGATGGATACAGAACTGGCTCAGTCACAGAAGGGTAGCAGTAGAAGGGTGTTTTTCTGAATGGAAGGTTGTGACTAGTGGTGTGCCACAGGGTTCTGTGCTGGGGCCTCTGATTTTTGTAGTGTACATAAACGATTTGGAGGAAAATGTAGACCGTCTGATTAGTCAGTTCGCGGATGACACCAAGGTTGATGGAGTGGCAGAGAGTGTTGAGGATTGTCGGAAGATACAGCAGGACATAGCGAGGTTAGAGACTTGGGCAGAGAAATGGCAAATGGAGTTTAATCCGGACAAATGTGAGGTAATGCATTTTGGTGGGTTTAACATATACCATAAATGGCAAAACTCTTAGGAATATAGAACAAAGAACATAGAAAATTACAGCACAGGAAAAGGCCCTTCGGCCCTCCCAGCCTGCGTCGATCCAGATCCTTTATCTAAACCTGTCTTCTATTTTCCAAGGATCTACTTCCCTCTGTTCCCCGCCCGATCATATATCTGTCTAGATGCACCTCAAATGATGCTATCGTGCCCGCCTCTACCACCTCCGCTGGCAAAGCGTTCCAGGCACCCACCACCCTCTGCGTAAAAAATTTCCACGCACATCTCCTTTAAACTTTCCCCCTCTCACCTTGAAATCGTGACCCCTTGTAATTGACACCCCCAATCTTGGAAAAAACTTGTGCTATCCACCCTGTCCATACCTCTCCTAATTTTGTAGACCTCAATCAGGTCCCCCCCAACCTCCGTCTTTCCAACGAAAACAATCCTAAACTACTCAACCTTTCTTCATAGCTAGCACCCTCCATACCAGGCAACATGCTGGGGAACCTCCTCTGCACCCTCTCTAAAGCATCCACATCCTTCTGGTAATGTGGCGACGAGAACTGCACGCAGTATTCCAAATGTGGCCGAACCAAAGTCATATACAACTGTAACATGACCTGCCGACTCTTGTACTCAATACCCCGTCCGATGAAGGCAAGCAAGCTGTATGCCTTCTTGGCCACTCTATCGACCTGTGTTGCCACCTTCAGGGTACAAAAAAAAAAATGAAAATCGCTTTTTGTCACAAGTAGGCTTCAAATGAAGTTACTGTGAAAAGTCCCTAGCCACCACAATCCGGCGCCTGTTCAGGGAGGCTGGTACGGGAATTGAACCGTGCTGCTGGCCTGGTCTGCTTTCAAAGCCAGCGATTTAGCCCTGTGCTAATGGACCTGAACTCCCAGATCTCTCTGTACATCAATTTTCCCCAGGACTCTTCAATTGACCGTGTAGTCCGCTCTTGAATTAGATCTTCCAAAATGCATCACCTTGCATTTGCCTGGATTGAACTCCATCTGCCATTTCTCTGCCCAACTCTCCAATCTATCTATATTTTGCTATATTCTCTGACAGTCCTCCTCGCTATCGGCAACTCCATCAATCTTAGTATCATCTGCAAACTTGCTAATCAGACCACCTATACCTTTGTCCAGATCATTTATGTATATCACAAACAACAGTGGTCCGAGCACGGATCCCTGTGGAACACCACGAGTCACCTTTCTCCATTTTGAGACACTCCCTTCCACCACTACTCTCGGTCTCCTGTTGCCCAGCCAGTTCTTTATCCATCTAGCTAGTACACCCTGAACCCCATATGACTTCACTTTTTCCATCAACCTGCCATGGGAAACTTTATCAAACGCCTTACTGAAGTCCATGTATATGGCATCTGCAGCCCTTCCCTCATCAATTAACGTTGTCACTTCCTCAAAGAATTCTATTAGGTTTGTAAGACATGGCCTTCCCTGCACAAAACCATGCTGCCTATCACTGATAAGTCCATTTTCTTCCAAATGTTAAAGATCCTACCCCTCAGTATCTTCTCCAACAGTTTGCCTACCGCTGACGTCAAGCTCACAGGTCTATAATTCCCTGGATTATCCCTGCTACCCTTCTTAACAAAGGGACAACATTAGCAATTCTCCAGTCCTCCGGGACCTCACCTGTGCTCAAGGATGCTGCAAACATATCTGTTAAGGCCCCAGCTATTTCGTCCCTCGCTTCCCTCAGAAACCTGGGATAGATCCCATCCGGACCTGGGGACTTGTCCACCTTAATGCCTTTTAGAATACCCAAAAACTCCCCCCTTCCTTATGCCGACTTGACCTAGAATATTTAAACATCCATCCTTGGCCTAGGCGCCAGAATGTGGCGACGAGGGGCTTTTCACAGTAACTTCATTTGAAGCCTACTTGTGACCCTAAGCGATTTTCATCCATCATGTCCCTCTCCTTCACCGATGCAAAGTACTCATTAAGAATCTCACCCATTTCCTCTGACTCCACGCATGAATTCCCTCTTTTGTCCTTGAGTGGGCATATCCTTTCTCTAGTTACCCTCTTGCTCCTTATATACGAATAAAAGGCTTTGGGATTTTCCTTAACCCTGTTAGCCAAAGATATTTCATGACCCCTTTTAGCCCTCTTTATTGTGCGTTTGAGATTTGTCCTACTTTCCCGATATTCCTCCAAAGCCTCAGCAGTTCTAAGCCGCCTAGATCTTATGTATGCTTCCTTTTTCATCTTAGCTAGTCTCACAATTCCACCCGTCATCCATGCACCTGCACCTTTCCTTAAAAGGCGCCCACATTTCAAATGTGGATTTACCCTTAAAGAGCTGCTCCCAATCCCCATTCCCGAGCTCCTGCCGAATTTTGTTATACTTGGCCTTTCCCCAATTTAGCACTCTTCCTTTAGGACCACTGTCGTCTTTGTCCATGAGTATTATAAAACTTACGGAATTGTGATCGCTGTTCCCAAAGTAATCACCGACTGAAACTTCAACCACCTGGCCGTGATCATTCCCCAATAACAGGTCCAGTATGGCCCCTTCCCGAGTTGGACTATTTACATACTACTCTAAAAAAACTCTCCTGGATGCTCCTTACAAATTCTGCTCCATCTACGCCTCCAACACTACACGAGTCCCATTCAATGTTGGGGAAGTTAAAATCTCCCATCACGACCACCCTATTGCTCCTACATTTTTCTATAATCTGCCTACATATTTGTACCTCTACTTCACGCTCGCTTTTGGGAGGCCTGTAGTAAAGGCCCAACAATGTTACTGCACCCTTCCTATTTCTTAGCTCTACCCATATTGCCTCGGTGCTTGAATCCTCCATCGTGCCCTCCTTAATCACAGCTGTGATATCATCTCTGACCAGTAATCCAACTCCTCCACCCCTTTTACCTCCCTCTCTATCCCTCCTGAAGCATCTATACCCTGGGATATTTAGTTGCCAGTCTTGCCCTTCCCTCAACCAAGTCTCAGTAATACCAATAACATCATATTCCCAGATACTAATCCAAGCCCTAAATTCATCTGCCTTACTGCTGCACTTCTCGCATTGAAACAAATGCACCTCAGACCACCTGTCCCTTTGCGTTCATCATCTCTTCCCTGTCTACTCTTCCCCTTAGTCACATTGCGTTTATTATCTAGTACCTTACTGGCTTTAGTTGCTGCCTCTTTACTGACCTCTAACTTCCTAATCTGGTTCCCATCCCCCTGCCACATTAGTTTAAAACCCCCCAACAGTGTTAGCAAAAGCACCCCCTAGGACATTGGTTCCAGTCCTGCCCAGGTTGTTGCTAACTTTCTCCTTGGTTCAATTGCTCTGTTTTATTACCTTTGCTCTCGAGTCGCCAGGTATCTTCATGATACCGCCACGAGGTTCAAGTCCGAGTAATGATCAATAACCCAATACACCGATTAGTAAGATTCAAATCAAAGCACATTTATTATACACAGTAATCGCTACTGGTGCACAAATTCTACGTCTAAGCTACTTCTGCAACTAACAGGCCTCTACTTAACTTCGGACTGGCCCTCCAGGTCAGGGGAACAAATGGCCTTTCATTCGGGTTCTGAGTCTGCGGGATTCGAAGTTGGTACGGATTGGTAGCTAGGAGCACCTATCTCGTAGCAAGCGTTGAATTAAGACTTACTTTGTTCGGCGGTCACTGCACCGGTCACGGTCAATGTTGGTTTGTGTTGCTGGGTGACCCGGGCAGGACGAAGAGGTGAAGAGAGCGATTTGAACTTGGGGCTTAACTCTTATAGTCCCCAGGGGCTTCCTGCCTTTCGGGGCGGACCCTGTACCTGGTCCCAAGTGATTGGACTTCGTCCCAATCGCTTGGTTCGATTTCTCCAATACTGGAGCGGTTCCCTGATCGATGGGCAGTCTTGAGGTGCTTGTTCACCTCCTTTGTGTTGGCTCCTGCTGGCGCCAGGGAGTCTGGCTTTGCTTTGTGTGTCCCAAATGTTACTTATTGTTCCCGGGGATTGCTCATCAGTATGCAGATGGCTGCTACATTGTTATGGTGATGGTCGTTGGTATCGATGTTGTCTGGCCTTTTGCAGAGTTTTAATACACAGCAAACCTGCATCTGCCGGTTTCTGTCTTTGTTGGCTGACTTTCCCATCAGCCTTTGCCGTTCGCCATTTTAAATCGGGAGTTGGCCAATTTAGATGGCTAACGCGAAGCGTGAAGGATCACATAACTACGTTGCTTTCCATTCCCTGACCTGGTGAGCACTTCTTTCATGGCCTCTACACTGACCATAAAACTATGCAAAAAAAATTTTAACTGACAATTCTAAGGGGCGCTATGTCAAACGGGGACATGCATTACAAAACAATTTTTAAAAATGGGAACCTCTAACTATCCTTAATACACTACTCTCACTTAAACATTTCATCATACAAACAAAATCATAGCAGTTTATACACATTTTTCCTGGGTTGGCAGTCAAGCTCGGGATCGTACAATTGCTCATGAACGTTCTGAACATTTCTTTATTTACAACAAAAACACAAATGAATGCTCTTTATTATAGATTGTGGGGGTCGGGGGTCTGGTCGTATCCGAAAATAGGGGATCTGATCCTATATACCGGGGTCCGAGCGCGGTAGGCTCTCCTTCTCCATTTTCTTAGACGCTTAGTCTGCACGAAGCAGCAGAGTATCGCCAATACCAATAAGGATTCTATTACGCAGGACAGGGAGTACCAGGTTATAAACCTGGCACACCAAGATGGTGTGTCGCTGGTGACTGGGCTCTGGATACTGTGGGGTAGTGAATCATTAACAGCTGGGGGGCTTGAGGTCATGGGGTTCGCGTTCAAGCGCAACCAAATGTCCATTGTGATGATGAACCATGCGAAGGAAGTCCTCATGGTGCTTCTTTCACTTCTCCTCTCTTCTCTTCTCTTCTCTGGTCCTGGGGCTCCTGGAGTTCTGTGGAAACAAGCACAGTGTCTGTAACTATCTTGGTTTAACATCTCGTATGATAGCCTGTCTGTCCTTTAGTGCCAATTACTCCCTTTATAATTGGTCACTATGTGTGACTCCCTAATTTTTTATCAAAAACCGAATTTTAGGACAAGACACACTTACAAATAATGAACCAGTGCGAGCTGGTTTACCATCCAAATGTTTCAGGATGTAAATAGCAGAGGGTTGGCAACCTAAGGGTTACCTGAAACAAACAAACAACTTTTTGAACTAAAATTTCCAAAATGAACCGCGACGGGTAAGAGTTGGACGGCGACCAATGCCGTGTCTCTCCTACCCGAGCGTAGTTGAGCAGAGGGGGGGTTCCCAGGCAGGGCGGGTCCCAAGCCGTTTCTCCACTGCCTGAGCAACTGTGACAAGAATGGGCAAGAAATGTAGTCATCGTGGTGGGGCTGCCGTAGTGGTTCAGTTACGAACGGGCGTGTAGTATCTGTCGACAGGCTAGTTCCGCTGAACTGGCGCCTGGGACCTTAACAAGTCTCTGCAGATAAACTAGTTCCTCTGAACTAGCGTCTGGCCAATAGCAAGTCTCTGTGGGCAAGTCCTCAGAGGTTTCGGCCAAAAAGGCGTGGGGCCGTGGAAATTTTTTTTTTTTGGTCTCAACATACAACATTTAACAAAACAGTACAAACAACGTAAAACATGCTGCAGGTTCCATCAGAAAGGACACCGTTTTCTCCCAAGCGGTTCCTTTTGAAACATCATCTGGACACCTCAGTTATTGGTTGCGAACAGGGTCGCAAAGGGGTTCTCGTTTTGGGAGTCAGACTCAAGGTTGTCATCTTCTCCCGGATGCCAAACTCTTGAATATATTAAGGTTGATAGGGCTGCATGGTGTGATTTGGGGTCACTCTCGTCGTTTCGGACGAGTCTGTATGAGTTGTCTCTGTGCCAATAGGTGGTGTCTAGTTGTGTGGGGACGGAATCGGGGTCGTCATGGTAGGTCGGTGGTGGTGTTTGTTTAGGAAAGTGATCATGAAGGGATCACTCGAGTCGTAGTCGGATTCGCTGGGGATACATGGGGATAGTAGGGAGGTGTGCTGTGGCTATCGTTCGAGTCACAGTCGCTGTCTCTGCTGCTGCAGTCGGTGGGCGTTCCGGGGCGGAGTGTATATTTCGGGGGTGGAGTCGAGGTCGAGTCCATGGCTGGGCTGGACATGTTGGGGGATGGTAGGGTTACGTTGGCTGTGGGCGGGGTGTGGTGTGCTGCGTCGAGCATGACGTGGTGTGAGTGGTTAGACTGCGTTCCATATGCCTTCAGCTGGTTGATATGGAACCACGCAGTCTTTCCATTGGGGTACTTTATCTTGAAGACGGAAGAGCTTACTTTGTCCGCAATGGAGTACGGACCCGAGTACTTTGGTGACAGGAATGTGCTGGGGTTGTATACGGAGAGCATGACTTGCTGTCCTACACTGTACTCAGTCGCATGCACTGTCTTGTCGAAACAAGCCTTGCTCTGTTTCTTCCTTGTGCCCAATTTCACTGCGGCTGCTAGCTGAGCCGTTTTAACATTATTCACTAATTGCTCTATTGCTTTCTCGTGTGTGAGGGCCGTCACCTCGGACTGGTCAAGTCTAAACCTAATACAAATTCTGTGCCTTTCATGGGGCGTCCGGTCATGAGGGTGTGTGGGGTGTAACCTGTGGAAGTTGAAATTGTATTACGCAAAAGGGAGGACTGAGTCCCAAGTGGTGTTGTTTTGCTGGACCATTTTTCTGAGGGTGGATTTTAGGGTCCGATTCATGCGCTCCACGATACCACTCGACTGTGGGTGGTATGCTATGTGGAATTTTTGGGTGATGCCAAATATCGTGAGGACGTTCTGCATGACACGTCCCGTAAAATGGGAACCTTGGTCGGATTCAATGCTGCGGGGGAGTCCCCACCTTGTAAAGATGTGGTGGGTCAAAATCTTGGCTGTGGTTTTTGCAGTGTTTGTGCGGGCTGGGAATGCTTCCACACATTTCGTTAACGTGTCTATCACCACAAGTACATATTTATAACCATCCCTGCAAGGGGGCAATGGTCCTATAAAATCAATCTGGAGGTTAGTCCAGGGGCCATTAACAGGTCGGGTGTGACTAAGCTCAGCCTTTTTGGCATATCTGTCCGGATTATTCTGGACGCAGATAAGACAATTCTCGATGTAGTGATTTACATCGTCCTTTAAATTCAGCCACCAACAAAGCTGCTTGAGGTGGGCTGTAGTGGGATCGATTCCCTGATGTCCATGACCGTCATGGAATAAACAAATCAGTTGATTCCTGTCCTGTTCAGGAACCACATAAAGGGTGTCTTTTAACACCACACCGCCATGTGTGGTCAGAGCATTTTTAAACATAGAACATAGAACAATACAGCGCAGTACAGGCCCTTCGGCCCACGATGTTGCACCGAAACAAAAGCCATCTAACCTACACTATGCCATTATCATCCATATGTTTAACCAATAAACTTTTAAATGCCCTCAATGTTGGCGAGTTCACGACTGTAGCAGGTAGGGCATTCCACGGCCTCACTACTCTTTGCGTAAAGAACCTACCTCTGACCTCTGTCCTATATCTATTACCCCTCAGTTGAAAGTTATGTCCCCTCGTGCCAGCCATTTCCATCCATGGGAGAAGGCTCTCACTGTCCACCCTATCCAACCCCCTGATCATTTTGTATGCCTCTATTAAGTCTCCTCTTAACCTTCTTCTCTCCAACGAAAACAACCTCAAGTCCATCAGCCTTTCCTCATAAGATTTTCCCTCCATACCAGGCAACATCCTGGTAAATCTCCACTGCACCCGCTCCAAAGCTTCCACGTCCTTCCTATAATGCGGTGACCAGAACTGTACGCAATACTCCAAATGCGGCCGTACCAGAGTTCTGTACAGCTGCAACATGACCTCCCGACTCCGGAACTCAATCCCTCTACCAATAATGGCCAACACTCCATAGGCCTTCTTCACAACCCTATCAACCTGGGTGGCAACTTTCAGGGATCTATGTACATGGACACCTAGATCCCTCTGCTCAACCACACTTTCAAGAACTTTACCATTAGCCAAATATTCCGCATTCCTGTTATTCCTGCCAAAGTGAATCACCTCACACTTCTCTACATTAAACTCCATTTGCCACCTCTCAGCCCAGCTCTGCAGCTTATCTATATCCCTCTGTAACCTGCTACTTCCTTCCACACTATCGACAACACCGCCGACTTTAGTATCGTCTGCAAATTTACTCACCCACCCTTCTGCGCCTTCCTCTAGGTCATTGATAAAAATGACAAACAGCAACGGCCCCAGAACAGATCCTTGTGGTACTCCACTTGTGACTGTACTCCATTCTGAACATTTCCCATCAACCACCTTCTTTCAGCTAGCCAATTTCTGATCCACATCTCTAAATCACCCTCAATCCCCAGCCTCCGTATTTTCTGCAATAGCCTACCGTGGGGAACCTTATCAAACGCTTTGCTGAAATCCATATACACCACATCAACTGCTCTACCCTCATCTACCTGTTCAGTCACCTTCTCAAAGAACTCAATAAGGTTTGTGAGGCATGACCTACCCTTCACAAAGCCATGCTGACTATCCCTGATCATATTATTCCTATCTAGATGATTATAAATCTTGTTTCTTATAATCCCCTCCAAGACTTTACCCACTACAGACGTGAGGCTCACCGATCTATAGTTGCCGGGGTTGTCTCTGCTCCCCTTTTTGAACAAAGGGACCACATTTGCTGTCCTCCAGTCCTCTGGCTATATTCCTGTAGCCAATGATGACATAAAAATCAAAGCCAAAGGTCCAGCAATCTCTTCCCTGGCCTCCCAGAGAATCCTAGGATAAATCCCATCAGGTCCCGGGGACTTATCTATTTTCAGCCTGTCCAGAATTGCCAACACCTCTTCCCTACGTACCTCAATGCCATCTATTCTATTAGCCTGGGGCTCAGCATTCTCCTCCACAATATTATCTTTTTCCTGAGTGAATACTGACAAAAAATATTCATTTAGTATCTCGCCTCTCTCTTCAGACTCCACACACAATTTCCCATCCCTGTCCTTGACTGGTCCTACTCTTTCCCTAGTCATTCGCTTATTCCTGACATACCTATAGAAAGCTTTTGGGTTTTTCTTGATCCTTCCTGCCAAATACTTCTCATGTCCCCTCCTTGCTCGTCTTAGCTCTCTCTTTAGATCCTTCCTCGCTACCTTGTAACTATCCATCGCCCCAACTGAAACTTCACACCTCGTCTTCACATAGGCCTCCTTCTTCCTCTTAACAAGAGATTCCACTTCCTTGGTAAACCACGGTTCCCTCGCTCGACGCCTTCCACCCTGCCTGACCGGTACATACTGATCAAGAATACGCAGTAGCTGATCCTTGAACAAGCCCCACTTATCCAGTGTGCCCAACACTTGCAGCCTACTTCTCCACCTTATCCCCCCCAAGTCACGTCTAATGGCATCATAATTGCCCTTCCCCCAGCTATAACTCTTGCCCTGCGGTGTATACTTATCCCTTTCCATCATTAACGTAAACGTCACCGAATTGTGGTCACTGTCCCCAAAGTGCTCTCCTACCTCCAAATCCAACACCTGGCCTGGTTCATTACCCAAAACCAAATCCAACGTGGCCTCGTCTCTTGTTGGCCTGTCGACATATTGTTTCAGGAAACCCTCCTGCACACACTGTACAAAAAACGACCCATCTATTGTACTCGAACTATATCTTTTCCAGTCAATATTTGGAAAGTTAAAGTCTCCCATAATAACTACCCTGTTACTTTCGCTCTTATCCAGAATCATCCTCGCCATCCTTTCCTCTACATCCCTAGAACTATTAGGAGGCCTATAAAAAACTCCCAACAAGGTGACCTCTCCTTTCCTGTTTCTAACTTCAGCCCATACTACCTCGGAAGAAGAGTCCCCATCTAGCATCCTCTCCGCCACCGTAATACTGCTCTTGACTAGCAGCGCCACACCTCCCCCTCTTTTGCCTCCTTCTCTGAGCTTACTAAAACACCTAAACCCCGGAACCTGCAACATCCATTCCTGTCCCTGCTCTATCCATGTCTCCGAAATGGCCACAACATCGAAGTCCCAGGTACCAACCCATGCTGCCAGTTCCCCTACCTTATTTTGTATACTCCTGGCATTGAAGTAGACACACTTCAAACCACCTGGCCCCCTCCTGCGACGTCAAATCTGTGCTCCTGACCTCTATACTCTCATTCTCCCTTACCCTAAAACTACAATCCAGGTTCCCATGCCCCTGCTGCATTAGTTTAAACCCGCCCAAAGAGCACTAACAAATCTCCCCCCCCAGGATATTTGTGCCCCTCAGGTTCAGATGTAGACGATCCTGTCTGTAGAGGTCCCACCTTCCCCAGAAAGAGCCCCAGTTATCCAGAAATCTGAATCCCTCCCGCCTGCACCATCCCTGTAGCCACGTGTTTAAATGCTCTCTCTCCCTATTCCTCATCTCACTATCACGTGGCACGGGCAACAACCCAGAGATAACAACTCTGTTTGTTCTAGTTCTGAGCTTCCATCCTAGCTCCCTGAAAGCCTGCCTGACATCCTTGTCCCCTTTCCTACCTATGTCGTTAGTGCCAATGTGGACCACGACTTGGGGCTGCTCCCCCTCCCCCCTAAGGACCCGGAAGACACGATCCGAGACATCATGTACCCTTGCACCTGGGAGGCAACATACCAAACGTGAGTCTCTCACGCTCCCACAAAATCTCCTATCTGTGCCCCTGACTATAGAGTCCCCAATTACTAATGCTCTGCTCTTCTCCCCCCTTCCCTTCTGAGCAACAGGGACAGACTCCGTGCCAGAGGCCCGTACCCCATGGCTTACCCCTGGTAAGTCATCCCCCCCACAAGTATCCAAAGCGGTATACTTGTTTCTCAGGGGAACGACCGCAGGGAATCCCTGCACTGACTGCTTTTTCCCAGTCCCTCTTACAGTTACCCACCTATCTCCAATCTTTGGTGTAACTAATTCCCTGAAGCTGCTATCTATGACCCCTTCTGCCTCCCGAATGATCCGAAGTTCTTCCAACTCCAGCTCCAGTTCCCTAACTCGGTCTTGGAGGAGCTGGAGATGGCAGCACTTCCTGCAGGTAAAATCAGCAGGGACACTAACTGCATCCCTCACCTCAAACATCCTGCAGGAGGAACATTGCACTCCCTTCCCTGCCATTCCTCTAACTTTCTACCAAGATCTGGCTAACAACTAAATTAAATTTTTAATAAAAAATAATAATAATATAATAAAATGTGGTACTTACCTCAGACCAATGGGTTTTATTATTAGGTTAGAGGAGGAGGGCGGGTGGGAGACACTACACGTGTAGTGTCTCGGGTTTCCTCTCCACCAGAATTTATTGGTGAGGGTCTTCCCAGACATCCGCGGGTCGACTTCCTGTTCCCGCCTAAAACACTAATTTAAAAAAAAAAATTCTCAGCTCCTACTGAAATTGACTAACCAGCCAGCTCCACTCCCGCCGAAATCGACTGGCCTGCCCCTGCAAAGACAAGTGCTTTTAAAGGACAGACTTACCTCCCAGCAGCCACTTCCGCACTGCTCCCGCTGAAACTGACTCACCAGCTGTTCTCCCGCCGAAATCGACTGGCCTGCCCCTGCAAAGACAAGTGCTTTTAACCTCTCATAAGGGGCTGGATAGTTTCCTTTTAAAATCTCCCTGAGATTGCTGTCCTGCTTATGGGCCTCCACTTGATCCTCGATCTTAGTCTGTGAGACCTGAACTGCATTCACTGGTGCGCTTTCGGGGGGTGTCCGAAAGTATCCATGCCTGCAAATTTGAGCCAGGGAGGTGGGATGGAAGTTTTCGGAAATGGGAAGAGAAGGGGATTAAGACACTAAAAGATTTGTTTCTTCGGGGTCGGTTTGCAGGATTGAGGGAGCTGGAAGCGAAGTATGGGCTAGAGCTGGGAGAAGTGTTTAGGTACATGCAGGTTCGGGATTTTGCTAGGAAGGAGATACAGAGCTTCCCAGAGGAACCGGCCTCCACATTGCTGGAGCAGGTGTTGACGACAAGGGGACTGGAGAAGGGGGCAGTGTCAGCGGTGTACGGAGCTATTCTGGAAGAGGATAAGGCACCACTGGAAGGGATCAAAGCAAAGTGGGAGGAAGAGCTAGGAGAGGTTATAGAGGAGAGTGAATGCCTCCACCTCATGTGCGAGGTTGGGGCTGATACAGCTGAAGGTGGTATATAGAGCGCACCTCACGAGGGTGAGGATGAGCCGATTTTTTGAAGGAGTAGAGGATGTGTGTGAACGTTGCGGGGGGGGGGCCCGCGAATCACGTTCATATGTTTTGGTCCTGTCCAAAGCTAGGGGAGTACTGGAAGGAGGTGTTTAGGGTAATTTCCAAGGTGGTGCGTGTGAAACTGGACCCGGGTCTCCAGGAGGCCATGTTCTGGGTGTCGGACCAGCCAGGGTTGGAAACGGGAGCGGAGGCAGATATCATAGCCTTCGCCTCGTTGATCGCCCGAAGGCGGATCCTGCTGGGATGGAGAGCTGCCTCTCCACCCAGTGCCCTGGCGTGGCGGGGGGACCTGTTGGAATACTTGACCCTTGAGAAGGTTAAGTTCGAACTGAGGGGAAGCTCGGAGGGGTTCTACAAGTGTAGGTTAGATGGCTTTTGTTTCGGTGCAACATCGTGGGCCGAAGGGCCTGTACTGCGCTGTATTGTTCTATGTTCTATGTTCTATGTAAGTCATGGGCACTATTTATTATGCACTTTCAAGAACTGGATAACATCGAACATTTGTTGGGGGTGGGGGGAGGGGGGCTGTGTAGATTAAGGGTGACTACGGGTAATCCCTGATTCCTTTTTGTCATTTGTTTATGTAAAAATGCAGGCTGATGTTTGGAGGTTGATGGGCGGATGGGATCGTTGTTATTATGGGGATTGACATATCTTGCTGATTATTGTTTATTGTTGATTTATTGATGTAAATGTGGGAGAAAATGTGAAAAAGGAGGAGAATAAAAATAGTATCCATGCCTGGAACCTGCTTTAGCCAGTGCGTCGGCTTTTACATTTCCAGGGGGGGAGGAACGATGGTGACTTTGAACTTTGACTATCCCAAAAGTCCTGTTCTGTGCTCTCTCTAAGATGTGACGGAGCAATGGGGCTGAAGGGAGGGGTTTTCCATCTGCATAAACAAATCCTCTTGCTTTCCACATGGGCAGGAATTCAGTGAGGCTGTTGCAGACATATAGGCTGTCCGAGTATATGTCTGCTGGGCTGGGGAAGGAATCTGGGTGTTCCACTATATATGCGATGGCCGCAAGCTCTGCTGCCTGCGCGCCTAAGTGGCCTGGAAGTTTTACTATTTCCTCTAGGGCGCGTCCCTGACATAAATACCGCAACCTGTTATGCGCTTCCCATCCAATACTGTAGAAGATCCATCCACATATATCCTCATGGGCTCACACGTGTCTGTGTGCTGGGGGCTCTGGGTTGAACTATCTATCTTTCTGGGGGGTGTTTTCGTGATAAAGGGGCCTGTGCTGTGGTGTGGAGAGATAATTTCACATTCATGGGGGGTTCCGGGGTACTGTAAGTTGTCGGCTAAAAAGGTGTGCGTCTTTGTCCGTTTAACAGTGATGTCCCGTCCCTGCAAGAGAAGGGTCCATCTAGCTGCTCTAATCTGGCTTACTGTACCGTTCTTGAGTCGTCCGTCCAGTAAAAGTTGGGTGGGGGTGTGTTCGGTGAGAATTGTGATGGGGTTCAGTCCGGTAATATACGAAAAATACTGAACTGCCCAAAATACGGCGAGCAGGTGCCTCTCACAGGCTGAAAATCCCTGCTCCACAGCATCTAAAATCCTGGAGGCGTAAGCTACAGGCCTTAACTGTTCGTGCCGTTCCTGGAGGAGCACGGCTGAAAGGGTGCGGTCTGTGGTTGCCACCTCTATAGCATAAGGGGAAAGCGGGTCTGGAACTTGTAGTGCGGGGGGTGCTATCAGTGCCTGTTTTAAAGAGTCCACCGCATCCGTATGCTGCGGAAGCCATTCCCAGGGGGGCTCCTTTCTTTAGGAGGTCTGAGAGGGGTGCTGCCTTGCTGGCGAAACCGCCAATGTGGTTTCGGCAGTAGCCAACCAGTCCTAAACATGACCAGAGGGCTGAAACGTTCTGGGGAAGGGGCAATTTAGCAATTGAGTCAATCCTTTTGTGCTCGATCTTGCGTTTACCATGTGTGATAATTGTTCCCAAATATATCACCTTATCTTCCAAAATCTGGGCCTTTTTGGGGTTAACTTTACAACCAATTGAGTGTAAGAGTTCCAGGAGTTCGGACAGAAGCTCAATGTGCTCTTCCTTGGTGTCTGTCTGCAGTAGTAGGTCGTCTACGTACTGGACCAGACATTCGGGGGGGAGAGAATTTGGCTAAACCATTTGCCAGCTGTCAGAGGAAAATGGAGGGGGAGTTGTGGAATCCTTGTGGCAGGCACGTCCACGTGTATTGCTGATTTTTAAAAGTGAAGGCAAATTTGTACTGGCACGCCTTTGCCAATGGAATGGACCAGAATCCATTACTGACGTCCAAAACTGTAAAGTATTGGGAATTGAGTCCCTGCTTGATCCAGCAGGGGCTAGTTCAGCAGGCGCTTGGGAACCTGAATTGTAGCTCCAGTATACAGGAGGTTGAGAGTAGTGAGGTCATGAGTAGGGTTTCAAAGTTGCAGGAGTGTACCGGCAGGCAGGAAGGTGGTTTAAAGTGTGTCTTCTTCAATGCCAGGAGCATCCAGAATAAGGTGGGTGAACTTGCAGCATGGGTTGGTACCTGGGACTTCGATGTTGTGGCCATTTCGGAGACATGGATAGAGCAGGGACAGGAATGGTTGTTGCAGGCGCCGGGATTTGGATATTTCAGTCAGCTCAAGGTGGTAAAAGAGGGGGAGGGGTGGCATTGTTAGTCAAGGACAGTATTACGGTGGCAGAAAGGACGTTTGATGAGGACTCGTCTACTGAGGTATTATGGGCTGAGGTTAGAAACAGGAAAGGAGAGGTCACCCTGTTAGGGGTTTTCTATAGGCCTCCGAAAAGTTCCAGAGATGTAGAGGAGAGGATTGGAAAGATGATTCTGGATAGGAGCGAAAGCAACAGGGTAGTTGTTATGGGGGACTTTAACTTTCCAAATATTGACTTTAAACACTATAGTTCAAATACATTAGATGGGTCCGTTTTTGTCCAATGTGTGCAGGAGGGTTTCCTGACACAGTATGTAGATAGGCCAATGAGAGGCGAGGCCATATTGGATTTGGTACTGGGTAATGAACCATGACAGGTGTTAGATTTGGAGGTAGGTGAGCACTTTGGTGATAGTGACCACAATTCGATTATGTTTACTTTAATGATGGAAAGGGATAGGTATATACCACAGGGCAAGAGTTGTATCTGGGGGAAAGGCAATTATGATGCGATGAGGCAAGACTTAGGATACATCGGATGGAGAGGAAAACTGCAGGGGATGGGCACAATGGAAATGTGGAGCTTGTTCAAGGAACAGCTACTGCGTGTCCTTGATAAGTATGTACCTGTCAGGCAGGGAGGAAGTGGCCGAGTGAGGGAACTGTGGTTTACTAAAGCAGTCGAAACACTTGTCAAGTGGAAGAAGGAGGCTTATGTAAAGATGAGAAATGAAGGTCCAGTTAGGGCACTCGAGAGTTACAAGTTAGCTAGGAAGGACCTAAAGAGAGAGCTAAGAAGAGCCAGGAGGGGACATGAGAAGTCTTTCGCAGGTAGGATCAAGGATAACCCTAAAGCTTTCTATAGATATGTCAGGAATAAAAGAATGACTAGGGTAAGAGTAGGGCCAGTCAAGGACAGTAGCGGGAAGTTGTGCTTGGAGTCCGAGGAGATAGGAGAGGTGCTAAATGAATATTTTTCGTCAGTATTCACACAGGAAAAAGACAATGTTGTCGAGGAGAATACTGAGATTCAGGCTACTAGACTAGAAGGGCTTGAGGTTCATAAGGAGGAGGTGTTAGCAATTCTGGAAAGTGTGAAAATAGATAAGTCACCTGAGCCGGATGGGATTTATCCTAGGATTCTCTGGGAAGCTAGGGAGGAGATTGCTGAGCCTTTGGCCTTGATCTTTAAGTCATCTTTGTCTACAGGATTAGTGCCAGAAGACTGGAGGATAGCAAATGTTGTCCCCTTGTTCAAGAAGGGGAGTAGAGATAACCCCGGTAACTATAGAGCCTTACTTCTGTTGTGGGAAAAATCTTGGAAAGGTTTATAAGAGATAGGATGTATAATCACCTGGAAAGGAATAATTTGATTAGAGATATCAACACGGTTTTGTGAAGGGTAGGTCGTGCCTCACAAACCTTATAGAGTTCTTTGAGAAGATGACCAAACAGGTGGATGAGGGTAAAGCAGTTGATGTGGTGTATATGGATTTCAGTAAAGCGTTTGATAAGGTTCCCCATGGTAGGCTACTGCAGGAAATACGGAGGCATGGGATTCAGGGTGATTTAGCAGTTTGGATCAGAAATTGGCTAGCTGGAAGAAGACAAAGGGTGGTGGTTGATGGGAAATGTTCAGACTGGAGTCCAGTTAGTAGTGGTGTACCACAAGGATCTGTTTTGGGGGCACTGCTGTTTGTCATTTTTATAAATGGCCTGGAGGAGGGCGTAGAAGGATGGGTGAGTAAATTTGCAGATTACACTAAAGTCGGTGGAGTTGTGGACAGTGCGGAAGGATGTTAGAAATTACAGAGGGGCATAGATAAGCTGCAGCGCTGGGCTGAGAGGTGGCAAATGGCGTTTAATGCAGAAAAGTGTGAGGTGATTCATTTTGGAAGGAATAACAGGGAGACTGAGTACTGGGCTAATGGTAAGATTCTTGGCAGTGTGGATGAGCAGAGAGATCTCGGTGTCCATGTACATAGATCCCTGAAAGTTGCCACCCAGGTTGAGAGGGTTGTTAAGAAGGCGTACGGTGTGTTAGCTTTTTAAATTCCCTCACCTGTCGCCTCACAAAAGCCCTCACCTGCATATATCTAAAGGCATTTCCCGGGGGTAACTCGAACCTCTCCCCCAGTGCCCCTAGGCTCGCAAACGTCCCGTCGATGAACAGGTCCCCCATTCTTCCAATCCCCGCCAGATGCCAGCTCTGGAACCCCCCGTCCATCTTCCCCGGGACAAACCGGTGGTTACTCCTGATCGAGGACCACACCGAGGCTCCCATTGCACCCCTGTGCCGTCTCCACTGGCCCCAGATCCTTAGCGTTGCCGCCACCACCGGGCTCGTGGTGTACCTTGTTGGCGAGAGCGGCAGCGGTGCCGTCACCAACACCCCCAGGCTCGTTCCTTTACAGGACGTCATCTCCATCCTCTTCCATGCCGCCCCCTCTCCCTCCATCACCCACTTGCGGATCATCGCCACATTTGCTGCCCAGTAGTAGCTCCCTAGGTTTGGCAGCGCCAACCCTCCTCGGTCCCTACTTCGTTCCAGGAACCCTCTCCTTACCCTCGGGGTCCTATTCGCCCGCACAAACCCCATTATACTCCTACCTACTCTCTTGAAAAAGGCCTTGGTGATCACGATGGGAAGGCACTGAAACACAAACAGAAACCTCGGAAGGACCACCATTTTGACCGACTGCACTCTACCTGCCAGCGAGAGTGGTAACGTGTCCCATCTTTTGAAGTCCTCCTCCATTTGCTCCACCAACCTCGTCAGATTCCATTTATGTAGGGCCTCCCCAACTCCCAACTATCTGGATCCCCAGATGCCGAAAGCTCCCCTCTGCCCTCCTCAGTGGTAGGTCCCCTATCCCTCTTTCTTGGTCCCCTGCCTGCAATACAAAGAGCTCACTCTTCCCTACATTGAGCTTATAGCCCCAAAACTCCCCAAACTCCCTCAGAGTCTGCATGACCTCCACCATCCCCTCCATTGGATCCGCCACGTACAGCAACAGGTCATCCGCATGTAGCGACACCCGATGCTCGTCTCCCCCTCGGACCACCCCCCTCCATTTATTAGGCTCCCTCAATGACATGGCCAAGGGTTCGATCGCCAATGCAAACAACAGGGGGGACAGGGGGTACTCCTGCCTCGTTCCTCGGTACAGCCGAAAATACCCTGACCTCTGCCGGTTCGTCACTACACTCGCCACCGGGGCTCTGTAAAGGAGCTTAACCCAACTGATAAACCCGAACCCAAACCTACGCAGCACCTCCCAGAGGTACTCCCACTCTACTCGGTCAAAGGCCTTCTCCGTGTCCATAGCTGCCACTATCTCCGCTTCTCCCTCCTCCGATGGCATCATTATCACATTTAAGAGCCGCCGCACATTGGTGTTTAATTGCCTGCCCTTTACGAATCCCGCCTGGTCCTCGTGGATCACCCCCGGGACACAGTCCTCGATCCTCGTGGCCAGCACTTTTGCCAGCAACTTTGCATCTACATTGAGGAGCAAGATCGGCCTGTACGATCCACATTGCAGTGGGTCCTTGTCCCGCTTTAGGATCAAAGAAATTGTCGCTTCCGACATTGTCGGGGGCAGGGTCCCCTCCTCCCTTGCCTCATTAAAAGTCCTCACTCGTAGCGGGGCCAACAGGTCTACGTACTTCCTGTAGAACTCCACCGGGAACCCGTCCGGTCCCGGGGCCTTCCCCGCCTGCATACTCCCCAAACCCTTGCTCAGCTCCTCCAACCCAATTGGTGCCCCCAAACCAGCCACATCTTGCTCCTCCACCCTCTGGAATCTCAGTTGGTCTAGGAATCGTCTCATCCCCATTTCCCCCGCTGGGGGCTGGGATCTGTCCAGCTCTTCGTAGAAGGCCTTAAATACCTCGTTTATTTTTGTCGCACTCCGAACCGTGGCTCCCCTTCCATCTTTGACTCCCCCTATTTCCCTCGCTGCCATCTTCTTACGGAGCTGGTGTGCCAGCATCCGACTAGCCTTTTCCCCATACTCGTAGGTCGCCCCCTGCGCCTTCCTCTACTGTGCCTCCGCCTTCCCTGTGGTCAACAGGTCAAACTCCGTCTGGAGCCGTGGTCTTTCCCCAAGTAATCTTTCCTCCGGGGCCTCTGCGTATCTCCTGTCCACTCTCAAAATCTCCCCCACTAACCTCTCCCTTTCCATGCCCTCTGTCTTCTCCCTATGAGCCCTGATGGAGATTAGTTCTCCCCTGATCACCGCCTTCAACGCCTCCCATACCACCCCCACCCGCACCTCCCCATTGTCGTTGGCCTCCAAGTACCTTTCGATACACCCCCTCACCTTCCCACACACCACCTCATCTGCCAGCAGTCCCACATCCAGCCACCACAGTTGGTCCCTCTCCTCTCCCAGCTCCAGTTCCACCCAGTGCGGGGCGTGGTCCGAAACGGCTATGGCCGAATACTCCATCCCCTCCACGCTCGGGATGAGCGCCCTGCCCAGAACAAAAAAATCTATCCAGGAGTAGGCTTTGTGCACATGGGAGAAAAAAGAAAATTCCCTGGCCTGCGGCCTTGCAAACCGCCATGGGTCCACTCCCCCCATCTGATCCATAAACCCCCTAAGCACCTTGCCCGCTGCCGGCCTCTTTCCAGTCCTTGATCTGGAGCGGTCCAGTGCTGGATCCAACACTGTATTGAAGTCCCCTCCCATTATCAGGCCTCCTATCTCCAGGTCCGGAATGCGCCCCAACATGCGCTTCATGAATCCAGCATCATCCCAGTTCGGGGCGTATACATTTACCAACACCACCCACGTCCCTTGCAACCTACCGCTCACCATCACATATCGCCCTCCATTATCCACTACGATAGTCTTGGCCTCAAATGACACCCGCTTTCCCACCAATATTGCCACCCCTCTATTCTTCGCGTCCAGTCCCGAGTGGAACACCTGTACTACCCATCCCTTTCTTAACCTGACCTGGTCCGCCACCTTCAGGTGTGTCTCTTGGAGCATGACCACGTCTGCCTTCAGTCCCTTTAAGTGCGCGAACACTTGAGCCCTCTTCACCGGCCCATTCAGGCCCCTCACGTTCCACGTTATCAGCCGGATTGGAGGTGCTCTCCCACCCCCCGACTAGCCATCTACTTTTCTGGGCCAGCCCCGTGTCCGCGCCTCCCTCACCCTCCAGTCCCCCAGAGGGGGGGCCCCGTCCCGACCACCTCTTCTGTGTCCCATTCCCTTTCGGCCAGCGCAGCAGCAACCCCCCCCGGCTCGGCGCCTGTCTAGCTTTTTTCCTCCCCCCATATCACTCCCGTAAATCAGCTGACACCTGCTGACCCCGGCTTCCCCCGCCGTCCCATTGACCTCCCCGTGTGGGAGTCTCCCAATCAATATGCGCTCCTTCGTTGCCCCGCCCCCTCTGGCGCAGCTCTTGTCTCTCTCCCCCAGCCCATGTAACATTTCCTGCGTATGATTGACCCCCTATATACAACAACCATCACACATCAAACCTCAAACATCCCCCCCACCCTCACAAACCCTCAGTTAGAGTCCAACTTTTTGGTTTGTATGAAGGTCCACGCCCGGTGCAACACTGCTTTGACCCGGTTGAAACCCGCTCTCCGCTTTGCAAC
This sequence comes from Scyliorhinus torazame, assembly GCF_047496885.1. NCBI lineage: Eukaryota > Metazoa > Chordata > Chondrichthyes > Carcharhiniformes > Scyliorhinidae > Scyliorhinus > Scyliorhinus torazame. The sequence goes on from NC_092719.1 coordinate 94,590,246, forward strand.
CTCCGTGCTCCAGTCCGGGTATATTCGGATCTCTGCATTGTCCCACTTACTGCTCCGCTCCATCTAGGCCCATTTCAGGACCCTCTCTCTGTCCGTGAACCGGTGAAATCTCACCACCATCGCCCTTGGCGGCTCATTTGCCTTGGGCTTCCTCGCCAGCACCCGGTGTGCCCCGTCCAGCTCCAGCGACCTCGAAGGGGCCTCCGCGCCCATCATCGCCCCGAGCATCGTGCTCGCGTATGCCCCGGCATCGGCCCCCTCCACTCCTTCAGGGAGACCCAGGATCCGCAGATTCTTTCTCCTCGACCTGTTCTCCAGGTCTTCGAGTCTTCCCGCCCACCTCTTGTGTAGCGCCTCATGCTGCTCCACTCTCACCGCCAGGCCCAAGAGCTCATCCTCATTCTCACTGACTCTTTTCTGTACCTCCTGGATCTTTACCTCGTGGGCCTTCTGGGTGATCCCTAGTCCTTCAATTGCCTACAGCATAGGCGCCAGCATCTCCTTGCGCAGCTCTTCGAAGCAGCGCTTGATGAACTCCTGCAGCTCCGGCCCGCACTCTGCTTTGTCCCCGGCCGCCGCCATTTTGTTTTTTTTCCCTCGCTTCTCCCGCTGCTCCAATGCCGCTTTTTTGGCCGTTGCACTTCTGATCCGGTCCATAAAAGTTCTCTTCCCTTCCCCACTTCGAAAAAAGTCCGTTGGGGCTCCTCTAACGAGCCCGAAAGTCCGTAATAGCGGGAGCTGCCGAATCGTGCGGCTTAGCTCCGCATAGCTGCAACCGGAAGTCTGTGTTAGCTTTTATTGGTAGAGGGATTGAGTTTAGGAGCCATGAGATCATGTTGCAGCTATACAACACTCTGGTGCGACCGCATTTGGAGTATTGCGTGCAATTCTGGTCGCCGCATTATAGGAAGGATGTGGAAGCATTGGAAAGGGTGCAGAGGAGATTTACCAGAATGTTGCCTGGTATGGAGGGAAGATCTTATGAGGAAAGGCTGAGGGACTTGAGGCTGTTTTCGTTAGAGAGAAGAAGGTTAAGAGGTGACTTAATTGAGGCATACAAGATGATCAGAGGATTGGATAGGGTGGACAGTGAGAGCCTTTTTCCTCGGATAGTGATGTCTAGCACGAGGGGACATACCTTTAAATTGAGGGGAGATAGATATAAGACAGGTGTCAGAGGTAGGATCTTTACTCGGAGAGTAGTAAGGACGTGGAATTCCCTGCCTGCAACAGTAGTGGACTCGCCAACACTAAGGACACCCAAAATGGTCATTGGATAGACATATGGACAATAAGGGAATAGTGTAGATGGGCTTTAGAGTGGTTTCACAGGTCAGCGCAACATCGAGGGCCGAAGGGCCTGTACTGCGCTGTTATGTTCTATGTTCTATTGAGCATGGTCCTGGGACTTGTTGCCACTGTGGGGGCTGCTGCGGGGGTGATTTTGTTGAGTTCCCGGTAATCGATGGTCAGTTGCCATGATCCATCGGCTTTCTCACTGGCCAAATCGGGGCATTATTAGTGGAGGCTACTGATCTAAGTACGCCCTGCTCTAATAAGCTCTCTATTACCTTTGAGATTTCTCCCTCTGCCTCTTGGGGAAATCCATATTGTTTTTGGGGTCTAGGGTCAGGTCCTGTTATTTGTACGGAGCCAGTCATCCGTCCACAGTCGTGCTTGTGGGTCGCGAATGCTGCCCTGTTCTTTTGCAGAACTGCCCTAACCTGCTTGTCCGTGCTAAGCGTGGTCGGGTTGAACCAAAATTTGCCTACTGCGCTAATTTTGTTCGCGTATTCTCCTATGTTGAACGTTGCGGGGGCTCTTGCAGACTTGGCCATCTTCCAGACACACTGGTTGACTGGATCAAATGAAAGATTGTGGGAATTCATGAAATCGATTCCCAGAATGTGTTCTGCTGTGTGGGGCAGATCGACTAAGACTACAGGGTGTTTGGTGGTGATGTTGCCGATTTGAATGGGTACCGAGGCTGTGATGTGTCCCTGCTGTGAGTGGCCTGTAAAGCCGCTGAGGGTGATGGTGGCTGTAGTGGGCGACGTGTCTTTTTGAAACAAGGTGGAGGAATTTATTGTGGTGCGGGACCCTCCTGTGTCCCAGAGAAATTTGATGGACTGTCCCCGAAATTTTGCTGCAACTACCGGTCGTCCGGACCTATCCCAAAGGGTGTCGCAGACCCAACTGGGGGAGCCCATACACCATCAGTCCGTTCCGGTCAGGTCTGTCTGATCTGAATGGGCGCTAACACTATGAATGGGCTCTGTCTTCTTCTTGCTCAGAGTGCCTGTCTGCTGGGCTCTCTGTGGCTTTCTAGGGGCATTGCACTCTTTTGCAAAGTGTCCTAAATGGCCACAGTTGTAACACTCCTGTGACTTGGGTGGGGGGCTGTTCTTTCCTTCATTTACCCATGCGGGGTTCTGGTGTGTTGTAACTGCCTGTATATCTGCGTCAGCCTGCTTTTCTGCGGGAATTTTAACTGCAGGTTTGCTTTGTACAGATTGCTCCCAGGTGCGGGACAATCTTTTTACCACCCATTTTTCGTTATGGGCCTCCTCTGAGGGATCATAACTCGCGCAAGCTTTCTGTCCTGTTTTTGTGGCATGGGAGATAAGGGTGCGGGTCCATTTGGCCATGTTGTCTGGGGACAGATGGGCGCGGTCTAAGTCTCCAAAGACTGATGCAAAGTGGATCCACAGGCGTCCAGCAAACGCTGTGGGGTGCTCGGCTTTCTTTTGCCTGCATTTGTTGAGGCCATCTACGGGGTCACCCCGGTTATACCCGATCGCATCCAGGATCGCGGTGTGCATTTCTGCAAGGATGCCTCCTCCTACATTCTGTGGGTCGGGAAGGGCTGCTGCTACTGAAGGGTCTAAACTTAAAACTGTGAGCTTTACATGCTCTCGCTCATCCAGGCTGTACATGGTTGCCTGATGTTTTACTGTGGCAAAGAAATGGTGGGGGTCTGAGGTGGGGAGGAACGGTGTGATCTTATCGCACGCGTCCCGTAATTGGGTCACCGTTAAGGGGGTGGAGTATAGAAATTCCGCATCGTCCGATGTGGCTGTGCGGTGGGTGGTGACTGGGTTCATTGGAGCCTGAACTATCTGCCGTGCGGGGGGTTGGGGCGCTTTCCTCTTTTGTGGCTTTCCCTGCGCACATGCTCCCTGAACATATCTCTGCGCTGTCTCGCTTAATTCTTCCCAGTCAGGGCCGTCTTCCTCATCTAATTTTGCTCTAAAGGTTTCCTGGAATCCTTTCTGAACTGAAAGCAGCGATTGCAGCTCTGCAATCTGCTTCCGGCACTTTGCGTGATCTAGCATGCTTTGTCTTTGCTCAGCATGGCAGCATGGAGTGCTCTTAACGCTGCCTTTAGGTCGCTGCACTGTCTCTACAATGCTTCTACCTGCTTTTCTGTTTCTTCACGTACCAGGACTGCACGCTGCGTGTCCTGATAGGCCTTTTCATATTGAGACTGGAAGCTGCTTAAGTGCACCAGACAAGACTCTCCATCTTTTGCTGCCAATTTCCTCCTCAAATCTAAGTTCTCTCTTTCGACCTCGCTTACATCGACCTTACTCATAGAACATAGAAAAATACAGCACAGAACAGGCCCTTCGGCCCACGATGTTGTGCAGAACCTTTGTCTTAGATTAGTCATAGATTATCATAGAATTTACAGTGCAGAAGGAGGCCATTCGGCCCATTGAGTGTGCACCGGCTCGTGGAAAGAGCACCCTACCCAAGGTCAACACCTCCACCCAACATTAAGGGCAATTTTGGACACTAAGGGCAATTTATCATGGCCAATCCACCTAACCTGCACATCTTTGGACTGTGGGAGGAAACCGGAGCACCCGGAGGAAACCCACACACACACTGGGAGGATGTGCAGACAGTGACCCAAGCCGGAATCGAACCTGGGACTCTGGAGCTGTGAAGCAATTGTGCTATCCACAATGCTACCGTGCTGCCCTTAAGAACAAATTAATCTACACTATATCATTCTACCGTAATCCATGTACCTACCAATAGCTGCTTGAAGGTCCCTAATGTTTCCGACTCAACTACTTCCACAGGCAGTGCATTCCATGCCCCCACTACTCTCTGGGTAAAGAATCTACCTCTGACATCCCCCCTATATCTTCCACCATTCACCTTAAATTTATGTCCCCTTGTAATGGTTTGTTCCACCCGGGGAAAAAGTCTCTGTCTATCTATTCCCCTGATCATCTTATAAACCTCTATCAAGTCGCCCCTCATCCTTCTCCGTTTTAATGAGAAAAGGCCTGGCACCCTCAATCTTTCCTCGTAAGACCTACTCTCCATTCCAGGCAACATCCTGGTAAATCTTCTTTGCACCTTTTCCAAACTTCCACATCCTTTCTAAAATGAGGCGACCAGAACTGTACACAGTACTCCAAATGTGGCCTTACCAAAGTTTTATATAGCTGCATCATCACCTCACGGCTCTTAAATTCAATCCCTCTGTTAATGAACGCTCGCACACCATAGGCCTTCTTCACGGCTCTATCCACTTGAGTGGCAACTTTCAAAGATGTATGAACATAGACCCCAAGATCTCTCTGCTCCTCCACATTGCCAAGAACTCTACCGTTAACCCTGTATTCCGCATTCATATTTGTCCTTCCAAAATGGACAACCTCACACTTTTCAGGGTTGAACTCCATGTGCCACTTCTCAGCCCAGCTCTGCATCCTATCTATGTCTCTTTGCAGCCGACAACAGCCCTCCTCATTATCCACAACTCCACCAATCTTCGTATCATCTGCAAATTTACTGATCCACCCTTCAACTGTTACAGGTGCAACAGGTGATTAAGAAGGCAAATGGAATTTTGTCCTTCATTGCTAGAGGGATGGAGTTTAAGACTAGGGAGGTTATGCTGCAATTGTATAAGGTGTTAGTGAGGCCACACCTGGAGTATTGTGTTCAGTTTTGGTCTCCTTACTTGAGAAAGGACGTACTGGCACTGGAGGGTGTGCAGAGGAGATTCACTCGGTTAATCCCAGAGCTGAAGGGGTTGGATTACGAGGAGAAGTTGAGTAGACTGGGACTGTACTCGTTGGAATTTAGAAGGATGAGGGAGGATCTTATAGAAACATATAAGATTATGAAGGGAATAGATAGGATAGATGCGGGCAGGTTGTTTCCACTGGCGGGTGAAAGCAGAACTAGGGGGCATAGCCTCAAAATAAGGGGAAGTAGATTTAGGACTGAGTTTAGGAGGAACTTCTTCACCCAAAGGGTTGTGAATCTATGGAATTCCTTGCCCAATGAAGCAGTAGAGGCTCCTTCATTAAATGTTTTTAAGATAGAGATAGATCGTTTTTTGAAGAATAAAGGGATTAAGGATTATGGTGTTCGGGCCGGAAAGTGGAGCTGAGTTCACAAAAGATCAGCCATGATCTCATTGAATGGTGGAGCAGGCTCGAGGGGCCAGATGGCCTACTCCTGCTCCTAGTTCTTATGTTCTTGTGTATCGTCTGCAAATTTACTAACCCATCCTTCACCTCCCTCATCCAAGTCATTAATGAAAATCACAAACAGCAGAGGACTCAGAACTGCGGTACGCCACTGGTGACTGGGATCCAGGCTGAATATTTGCCATCCACCACCACTCTCTGACTTCTATCGGTTAGCCAGTTTGTTATCCAACTGGCCAAATTTCCCACTATCCCATGCCTCCTTACTTTCTGCATTAGCCTACCATGGGGAACCTTATCAAATGCCTTACTAAAATCCATGTACACTATATCCACTGCTTTACCTTCATCCACATGCTTGGTCACCTCCTCAAAGAATTCAATAAGACTTGTAAGGCAAGACCTACCCCTCACAAATTCGTGCTGACTATTCCTAATCAAGCAGTGTCTTTCCAGATGCTCAGAAATCCTATCCTTCAGTACCCTTTCCATTACTTTGCCTACCACCGAAGTAAGACTAACTGGCCTGTAATTCCCAGGGTTATCCCTAGTCACTTTTTTGAACAGGGGCACGACATTTGCCACTCTCCAATCCCCTGGTACCACCCCTGTTGACAGTGAGGACAAAAAGATCATTGCCAACGGCTGTGCAATTTCATCCCTTGCTTCCCATAGAATCCTTGGATATATCCCGTCAGGCCCGGGGGATTTGTCTATCCTCAAGTTTTTCAAAATGCCCAACACATCTTCCTTCCTAAGAAGTATTTCCTCGAGCTTACCAGTCTGTTTCACACTGTTCTCTCCGACAATATGGCCCCTCTCATTTGTAAATACAGAAGAAAAGTACTCGCTCAAGACCTCTCCTATCTCTTCAGACTCAATACACAATCTCCCGCTACTGTCCCTGATCAGACCTACCCTCGCTCTAGTCGTTCTCATATTTCTCAGATATGTGTAAAAGGCCTTGGGGTTTTCCTTGATCCTACCCGCCAAAGGTTGTTCATGCCCTCTCTTAGCTCTCCTAATCCCTTTCTTCAGTTCCCTCCTGGCTATCTTGTATCCCTCCAGCGCCCTGTCTGAACCTTGTTTCCTCAGCCTTGCATAAGCCTTTTTCCTCTTAACAAGACATTCAACCTCTCTTGTCAACCATGGTTCCCTCACTCGACCATCTCTTCCCTGCCTGACAAGGACACGTCGTACCTGTTCCTTGAACAAGTTCCACATTTCACTTATGTCCTTCCCTGACAGCCTATGTTCCCAACTTATGCACTTCAATTCTTGTCTGACAACATCGTATTTACCCTTCCCCCAATTGTAAACCTTGCCCTGTTGCACGCACCTATCCCTCTCCATTACTAAAGTGAAAGTCACAGAATTGTGGTCACTATCTCCAAAATGCTCCCCCACTAACAAATCTATCACTTGCCCTGGTTCATTACCAAGTACCAATATCGCCTCCCCTCTGGTCGGACAATCTGCGTACTGTGTTAGAAAAGCTTCCTGGACACACTGCACATACACCACCCCATCCAAACTATTTGATCTAAAGAGTTTCCACTCAATGTTTGGGAAGTTAACGTCACCCGTAACTACTACCCTGTGACTTCTGCACCTTTCCAAAATCTGTTTCCCAATCTGTTCCTCCACATCTCTGCTACTATTGGGGGGCCTATAGAAAACTCCTAACAAGGTGACTGCTCCTTTCCTATTTCTGACTTCAACCCATACTGCCTCAGTAGGTAGATACTCCTCAAATTGCCTTTCTGCAGCTTTTATACTATCTCTAATTAACAATGCCACCCCCCACCTCTTTTACCACCCTCCCTAATCTTTCCTAACAACCATTTCTGCCCCTCTTCTATCCAAGTTTTCATGATGGCCACCACATCATAGTCCCAAGTACCGATCCATGCCTTAAGTTCACCCACCTTATTCCTGATGCTTCTTGCGTTGAAGTATACACACTTCAACCCATCTCCGTGCCTGCAAGTACTCTCCTTTGTCAGTGTTCCCTTCCCCACTGCCTCACTACACGCTTTGGCGTCCTGAATATCGGCTACCTTTGTTGCTGGACTACAAATCCGGTTCCCATTCCCCTGCCAAATTAGTTTAAACTCTCCCGAAGAGTACTGGAAAACCTCCCTCCCAGGATATTGGTGCCCCTCTGGTTCAGATGCAACCCGTCCTGCTTGTACAGGTCCAACCTTCCCCAGAATGCGCTCCAATTATCCAAATACCTGAAACCCTCCCTCCTACACCATTCCTGCAGCCACATGTTCAGCTGCATTCTCCCCCTATTCCTAGCCTCGCTATCACGTGGCACCGGCAACAAACCAGAGATGACAACTCTGTCTGTCCTGGCTTTTACCTTCCAGCCTAACTCCCTAAACTCGCTTATTACCTCCACACCCCTTTTCCTACCTACGTCGTTGGTACCAATGTGCACCACGACTTCTGGCTGCTCACCCCTCCCCCTTAAGGATCCTGAAGATACGATCCGAGATATCCCTGGCCCTGGCTCATTCGATGTATGCCCTCTACTTCTTTCCGGAGCGTCCTAACGACCTCCTCTGTGCCTCGCAATTGTGCCAAGCAAGACACGATTGCCATTGGCTTGCGAGCTTTCCCTAAGCTCTTTTTGTGGATCTCGCTCAGGTTCTCCCACCAAGTATGTCCTATACTCCCGGGGCCTGATTCCTCATTGTCACAGAATTCATTCCAAAGAGGCCATCCTTTCCCTTTGAGAGATTTCCTGATCTCTTCCAAATGGGACATTGTCCCACTCGACTGCTGCTGGTCTCTGCGACCGCAAATTCCTCTGGGTTCATGAGGTGTTGCATTGCCTGCATTGCCATCTTTCCTATCCGAATGCTGCTCTTCAAATTTGGGACAGGGGTATTAAGGCGGTGCTGTAAATACGGGTACAGCTTTCACTACTTTCCGATATACAAACTCCCGACAGTTTTTTCGCAACAAAAAATCTATCAGTTTTACCTTATCGCCCTGTTAGTTACGCATGCAGACACACACTTCCGAATTATGAGTATTGATCAGAACTGCTTGAAAGCTTGTGGTTTTCTGTTTCCAATTGGATCCCTAATTCAAATTCTGGGTTCTGCCGGAGTGGTTATGCCACTTCTAGATCGGGTCCCGTCGGATGTCGCCAAGCAATGTTGCTAACTTTCTCCTTGGTTCAACTGCTCTGTTTTAATACCTTTGCTCTCGAGTCGCCAGGTATCTTTATGATACCGCCACGAGGTTCAAGTCCGAGTAATGATCAATAACCCAATACACCGAACAGTAAGATTCAAATCAAAGCACATTTATTATACACAGTAATCGCTATTCGTGCACAAATTCTACGTCTAAGCTACTTCTACAACTAACAGGCCTATACTTAACTTCGGACTGGCCCACCAGGTCAGGGGAACAAATGGCCTTTCGTTCGGGTTCTGAGTCTGCGGGATTCGATGTTGGTACGGATTGATAGCTAGGAGCGCCTATCTCGTAGCGAGCGTTGAATTAAGACTTACTTCGTTCGGCGGTCACTGCACCGGTCACGATCAATGTTGGTTCATGTTGCTGGTGACCCGGGCAGGACGAAGAGGTGAAGAGAGCGATTTGAACTTGGGGCTTAACTCTTATAGTCCCCAGGGGCTTCCCGTCTTTCGGGGCGGACCCTGTACCTGGTCCCAAGTGATTGGACTTTGTCCCAATCACTTGGTTCGATTTCTCCAAAACTGGAGCGGTTCCCTGATCGATGGGCGGTCTTGAGGTGCTCGATCACCCCCTTTGTGTTGGCTCCTGCTGGCGCCGGGGAGTCTGGCTTTGCTTTGTGTGTCCCAAATGTTACTTATTGTTCCCGGGGATTGCTCATCAGTATGCAGATGGCTGCTACATTGTTATGGCGATGGTCGCTGGTATCGATGTTGTCTGGCCTTTTGCAGAGTTTTAATACACAGCAAACCTGCACCTGCCGGTTTCTGTCTTTGTTGGCTGACTGTCCCATCAGCCTTTGCCGTTCGCCATTTTAAATCGGGAGTTGGCCAATTTAGGTGGCTACAGGTGTAGACCACCAGATTTGTAATGGGCACACCGCCCCCAGAACCGGTTCCAATGTCCAAAAATCTGAACCCCTCTCTCCTGCACCATCTCTCAAGCCACGTATTCATTCTGATTATTCTTCAATTTCTACTCTGACTGTCTCGTGGCACTGGTAGCAATCCTGAGATTACTACCTTTGAGGTCCTACTTTTTAACTTATCTCCTAACTCCCTAAATTCTGATTGTAGGACCTCATCCTGTTTTTTACCTATATCATTGGTGCCTATATGCACCATGACAACTGGCTGTTCACCCTCCCCCTTCAGTATTTCCTGCAGCCGATCTGAGGCATCCCTGACCCGGGCACCCAGGAGGCAACATACCATTCGGGAGTCTTGTTTTTGACCACAGAAACGCTTGTTTACTCCCCTTACGATTGAATCCCCTATGACTATAGCCCTGCCAGTCTTTTTCCCGCCCTTCTGAGCAGCTTTCCCAGGGTGGAGTGGTCAGTCTCCCGGGGGCACAAGTTTATGGTCCGTGGGGAAAGGTTTAGTGGAGATGTGCGAGGCAGGTTTTTTACGCAGAGGGTGGTGAATGCCTGAAATGCGTTGCCAGGGGAGGTCGTGGAAGCAGATGCATTAACACTGTTCAAAGGCCTCTTGACAAACACATGAATAAGATGGAGATCGGATGGGTACAGAGGGATACGGCACAAGGGTGTGCTGAGGGTTTTGGCAAAGGTTGGTATTATGACCATTACAGACTTGGAGGGCCGAAGGGCCTGTTCGTGTGACGTTTTGTTCTTTGTGAGGCCTCATCAAGGCCCTGTATTACTGCAGCAAGACATGCCTACTCCTATCCTCAAATCCCCTAGCTATGAAGGCTAGCATGCCATTAGCTTTCCTCACAGCCTGCTGTACCTGCATGCCAATCTTCATGACACCGCCTTGAGACCAAGGTCTTGTTGCACTTCCCCTTTTCCTGAACTGGCACCATTCAGATAGTGTTGCCTTTTTTACCTGCTGTAAATATGGCAGTCAGTGAGGTTGCCTCCTTTCTTTAGATATCTATACTAGATTGCTCAGAGTTTCCAGGTATCAAATGATACCACCACAAGGTTCAACTGGCTATCGATCAAAGAGCCAAATACCAGTTAGTTAGTTCAAGGTCAAGGGTACTTTATTTACGCACACAATTAATCATGCTACATAAACACAACTAGTTAAACTACACCTATCGACTATGACAACCTGTACTTAACTTCAGGCATCCGACTTGGATCAGAGACGGCCACTGTTCCTATCGGGTCTGTAGAAGTAATTGCTGCTCAGCTAGGCTCATCCGTCTGGTAAGCGGGTGTTGAACTTGAACTTGCTTCTGGTGGTGCTGCAATTGGAAGTGGACGTTGCCGTAGCGCCAGGTCCAAGAGAGGCCGAACACATGGTGGACTTTCTTTTTATTCTTGGGGGTTTTCGGGCTATTTTGGGCTGTCCTTCAGTTTGGACCCCACTAATTGGGTGATTCCTGATCATTGCGTTCGATTCAAACTAATAAAGGAGCGGGTGCCTTGATGCTGGGTCCTAAGCGGTCATTGACTCTGTTGTTTACGCTTCCCGAGTACAGGGAGTGGCGCCGAAATGTCTGGGACTGTATCGGTCGCTCAAGTATCAGTCATTTGGCAGAGATGGGCCATCAAACGCTAATCGGTTGGGGGTTTCGATACCGTCTGGATTTCTCACTCGCAAATATACATTTAGGCTCTGAGCCTGCCTGAATCTCGCATTGTCCATTTTTCCCGCTATGCTTTGCGACCTTCTCTGTTCCTGGTTGTAGATGGCCATCCCAGATGGCTACAATAGAAATCTACCTTCCTGTTTTTGCCAGCAAAGTGGATAACCTCACATTTACCTACATTATATTGCATTTGCCATGTATTTGCCCACTGAGCCAGCCTGTCCAAGTCACCCTGCAGCCTCTTTGCATCCTCCTCATAACACAAACTGCCATCCAGCTTAGTGTCATCTGCAATTTTGGAGATATTGCATGCAATTCGTTCGTCCAAATCATTAATGCATATTGTGAACAGCTGGGGTCCCTGCGGTACCCCATTAGTCACTGCCTGCCACTCTGAAAAGGACCCGTTTATTCCCACTCACTGCTTCCTGTCTGCCAGCCAGTTCTCTATCCAAGTCAATACATTACCCCCAATACCATGAGCTTTAATTTCGCTCACTAATCTCTTGCGTGGGACCTGTCAAAAGTCTTTTGAAAGCCCACTGGTTCACCCTTGTCTACTCTACTGGTCACTTCCTCAAAAAAATTCCAGAAGATGTGTCGAGCATCTTTAGTAAATCCATGCTGACTTGGACCGATCCTGTCCCCACTTTCCAAACACTCAGCTATTTCATTCTTAATAATTGACTCCAGTATTTTCCCCACCACCAATGTCAGGCTAACCGTCTATAATTCCTTGTTTTCTCTCTCCTTCATTAAAAAAAAAATAGGCTTACATTAGCTACCCTCCAATGCATTGTACTCTTCCAGAGTCTATAGAATGCTGGAAAATGATAACCAATGCTTCCACTATTTCTAGGGCTACTTCCTTAAGTACTCTCGGATGCAGAGCCTCAGGCCCTGGGGATTTAGTGAGTTTTAATCCCATCAATTTCCCTAATACAATTTCTGACTAATAAAGATTTCCTTCAGTTCCTGCAGCAGGAGTTCAGGGAGCTAGGCAGAAAGTTAAAAGACAGGACCTCGAGGGTTGTAATCTCGGGATTACTCCCTGTGCCACGTGCCAGTGAGGCTAGAAATAGGAAGATAGAGCAGACAAACACGTGGCTAAACAGCTGGTGTAGGAGGGAGGGTTTCTGTTATCTGGACCACTGGGAGCTCTTCCGGGGCAGGTGTGACCTGTATAAGATGGACGGGTTGCATCTAAACCGGAGAGGCATAAATATCCTGGCCGCGAGGTTTGCTAGTGTCACACGGGAGGGTTTAAACTAGTATGGCAGGGGGGTGGGCACGGGAGCAATAGGTCAGAAGGTGAGAGCATTGAGGGAGAACTAGGGAATAGGGACAGTGTGGCTCTGAGGCAGCGCAGACGGGGAGAAGTTGCTGAACACAGCGGGTCTGGTGGCCTGAAGTGCATATGTTTTAATGCAAGGAGCATTACGGGTAAGGCAGATGAACTTAGAGCTTGGATTACTACTTGGAACTATGATGTTGTTGCCATTACAGAGACCTGGTTGAGGGAAGGGCAGGATTGGCAGCTAAACGTTCCAGGATTTAGATGTTTCAGGCGGGATAGAGGGGGATGTAAAAGGGGAGGCGGAGTTGCGCTACTTGTTCAGGAGAGTATCACAGCTATACAGCGAGAGGACACCTCAGAGGGCAGTGAGGCTATATGGGTAGAGATCAGGAATAAGAAGGGTGCAGTCACAATGTTGGGGGTATACTACAGGCCTCCCAACAGCCAGCGGGAGATAGAGGAGCAGATAGGTAGACAGATTTTGGAAAAGAGTAAAAACAACAGGGTTGTGGTGATGGGAGACTTCAACTTCCCCAATATTGACTGGGACTCACTTAGTGCCAGGGGCTTAGACGGGGCAGAGTTTGTAAGGAGCATCCAGGAGGGCTTCTTAAAACAATATGTAAACAGTCCAACTAGGGAAGGGGCGGTACTGGACCTGGTATTGGGGAATGAGCCCGGCCAGGTGGTAGATGTTTCAGTAGGGGAGCATTTCGGTAACAGTGACCACAATTCAGTAAGTTTTAAAGTACTGGTGGACAAGGATAAGAGTGGTCCGAGGATGAATGTGCTAAACTGGGGGAAGGCTAATTATAACAATATTAGGCGGGAACTGAAGAACATAGATTGGGGGCGGATGTTTGAGGGCAAATCAACATCTGACATGTGGGAGGCTTTCAAGTGTCAGTTGAAAGGAATACAGGACAGGCATGTTCCTGTGAGGAAGAAAGATAAATACGGCAATTTTCGGGAACCTTGGATGACGAGTGATATTGTAGGCCTCGTCAAAAAGAAAAAGGAGGCATTTGTCAGGGCTAAAAGGCTGGGAACAGACGAAGCCTGTGTGGCATATAAGGAAAGTAGGAAGGAACTTAAGCAAGGAGTCAGGAGGGCTAGAAGGGGTCATGAAAAGTCATTGGCAAATAGGGTTAAGGAAAATCCCAAGGCTTTTTACACTTACATAAAAAGCAAGAGGGTAGCCAGGGAAAGGGTTGGCCCACTGAAGGATAGGCAAGGGAATCTATGTGTGGAGCCAGAGGAAATGGGCGAGGTACTAAATGAATACTTTGCATCAGTATTCACCAAAGAGAAGGAATTGGTAGATGTTGAGTCTGGAGAAGGGGGTGTAGATAGCCTGGGTCACATTATGATCCAAAAAGACGAGGTGTTGGGTGTCTTAAAAAATATTAAGGTAGATAAGTCCCCAGGGCCGGATGGGATCTACCCCAGAATACTGAAGGAGGCTGGAGAGGAAATTGCTGAGGCCTTGACAGAAATCTTTGGATCCTCGCTGTCTTCAGGGGATGTCCCGGAGGACTGGAGAATAGCCAATGTTGTTCCTCTGTTTAAGAAGGGTGGCAGGGATAATCCCGGGAACTACAGGCCGGTGAGCCTTACTTCAGTGGTAGGGAAATTACTGGAGAGAATTCTTCGAGACAGGATCTACTCCCATTTGGAAGCAAATGGACGTATTAGTGAGAGGCAGCACGGTTTTGTGAAGGGGAGGTCGTGTCTCACTAACTTGATAGAGTTTTTCGAGGAGGTCACTAAGATGATTGATGCAGGTAGGGCAGTAGATGTTGTCTATATGGACTTCAGTAAGGCCTTTGACAAGGTCCCTCATGGTAGACTAGTACAAAAGGTGAAGTCACACGGGATCAGGGGTGAACTGGCAAGGTGGATACAGAACTGGCTAGGCCATAGAAGGCAGAGGGTAGCAATGGAGGGATGCTTTTCTAATTGGAGGGCTGTGACCAGTGGTGTTCCACAGGGATCAGTGCTGGGACCTTTGCTCTTTGTAGTATATATAAATGATTTGGAGGAAAATGTAACTGGTCTGATTAGTAAGTTTGCAGACGACACAAAGGTTGGTGGAATTGCGGATAGCGATGAGGACTGTCTGAGGATACAGCAGGATTTAGATTGTCTGGAGACTTGGGCGGAGAGATGGCAGATGGAGTTTAACCTGGACAAATGTGAGGTAATGCATTTTGGAAGGGCTAATGCAGGTAGGGAATATACAGTGAATGGTAGAACCCTCAAGAGTATTGAAAGTCAAAGAGATCTAGGAGTACAGGTCCACAGATCACTGAAAGGGGCTACACAGGTGGAGAAGGTAGTCAAGAAGGCATACGGCATGCTTGCCTTCATTGGCCGGGGCATTGAGTATAAGAATTGGCAAGTCATGTTGCAGCTGTATAGAACCTTAGTTAGGCCACACTTGGAGTATAGTGTTCAATTCTGGTCGCCACACTACCAGAAGGATGTGGAGGCTTTAGAGAGGGTGCAGAAGAGATTTACCAGAATGTTGCCTGGTATGGAGGGCATAAGCTATGAGGAGCGATTGAATAAACTCGGTTTGTTCTCACTGGAACGAAGGAGGTTGAGGGGCGACCTGATAGAGGTATACAAAATTATGAGGGGCATAGACAGAGTGGATAGTCAGAGGCTTTTCCCCAGGGTAGAGGGGTCAATTACTAGGGGGCATAGGTTTAAAGTGAGAGGGGCAAAGTTTAGAGTAGATGTACGAGGCAAGTTTTTTACGCAGAGGGTAGTGGGTGCCTGGAACTCACTACCGGAGGAGGTAGTGGAGGCAGGGACGATAGGGACATTTAAGGGGCATCTTGACAAATATATGAATAGGATGGGAATAGAAGGATACGGACCCAGGAAGTGTAGAAGATTGTAGTATAGTCGGGCAGTATGGTCGGCACGGGCTTGGAGGGCCGAAGGGCCTGTTCCTGTGCTGTACATTTCTTTGTTCTTTGTTCTTTGTTTGTTCCACCTTCATGCCAGACAGACCCTCTGTCCCCTAGTATTTCCGGAAGGTTATTTGTGTCCTCCTTAATGAAGTCAGATCCAAAGTATTTGTCCAACAGATCTGCCCTCTCTTTGTTGCCCATCATGAAGTCACGTGATTCGAACTGTAAAGGACCTATATTTGTCGTCACCAGTTTTCTTCTCTTCATATATCTACAGAAGCATGTAGTCAGTTTTAATGTTTTTTTGAAAATATTTTTATTCTCCTTTTTCACATTTTCTCCCAAATTTACACCCAACAAGAAACAACAATCAGGAACGAATGCAATGCCAATCCCCATATCAATAACAACGATCCCATCCTCCCATCAAACCCCCGAACATTAGCCCGCATGTTAACATAAACAAATGACAAAAAGGAATTGGGAATCATCCATAACCACCATTAACACATACAGTCCCCCTCCCAACCCCCCCCCCATCCACTCTACAGTCCCCCTCCCCCAACCCCCCATCCACTCTTAATGTTCGATGTAATCCAATTCTCGAAAGTGCACAATGAATAACGCCCATGAATTGTAGAACCCCTCCATCCTTCCCCTCAGTTAAAATTTGACCTTCTCAAGAGTCAAGAATTCCAGCAGGTCCCTCCGTCACGCTGGGGCACAGGGTAGAGACCCTGATGTGGAGATGCTGCCGTTGGTCTGGGGTGAGTACAGTAACGAGGCTTACAACACCAGGTTAAAGTCCCAACAGGTTTGTTTCAAATCACTAGCTTGCAGAGCACTGCTCCTTCCTCAGGTGAATGAAGAGGCAGGTTCTAGAAACATATGTATAGACACACCATCCTGGAGACTCGTTTGTGGCCACATAAACGCCCATCTATACTCCTTACAATTGAATCCCGTATCACTATAGCTCGGCCATTCTTTTTCCTGCCCTCCTGTGCAGCAGGGCTAGCCACGGTGCCATGAACCTGGCTGCTGCCATCTTCCTCTGGTGAGCCATCTCTCCCAACAGTATTGAATACGATATATCTGTTTTAGAGGAAAATGACCGCAGGGGACCCCTGCACTGCCTTCCTGCTCATCCACTGTCTGGTGGTCACCCATTCCCTATCTTCCTCAGTAATTTCTATCTGTGTTCTGTGCCATGGGAGTGTCCATTTATGAAAGGTCTTTGTCTTATCACATGGCTTCAGTGATGTCATTGTGTGGGTGGAGCTGGGCTGTGGCTCTGAGTTTTTACTTTCATTTTCACATTTGGCTGCTGTAGACTCAGACAGAGACGTATTTTGACGTGTCTCTATTTTCAATTTTAAAGAGTTATTCCAAGGAAAAAACCCAATGATTATACTTGCCTGCTGTTTTGGTAAAAAGGGGTTTTTGGTTTATGGGATCTTGTTATTAAATTGAAACATTTTAAGGGGGAATTCATTAAGGGTTATACATAGATTGATGTAGCTGTGTGGGGCCTTTATGTTTGTTGATAGTGATTCTTGCTGTGTGTGTTTATGCAGATGTAAACTAAATTTGTAGAATAAAGCTTGTTTTTTGATTAAAAGCTCCTAAGAACTCTGTTGAATAACACCTGAAAGGCAGGCTCTTGTGCTCATCGTAACCTAAATCAACAAAAAGTTATAGGTCAGGTGAACTCCAGAATATACTTTGGTCTTTTGTAAACCACCCTGGTCGCCTCATTTTAGAAAGGATATGGAAGCTTTGGAAAAGGTGCAAAGGAGATTTACCAGGATGTTGCCTGGAATGGAGAGTAGGTCTTACGAGGAAAGGTTGAGGGTGCTAGGCCTTTTCTCATTAGAACGGAGAAGGATGAGGGGCGACTTGATAGAGGTTTATAAGATGATCAGGGGAATAGATAGAGTAGACAGTCAGAGACTTTTTCCCCAGGTAGAACAAACCATTACAAGGGGACATAAATTGAAGGTGAATGGTGGAAGATATAGGGGGGATGTCAGAGGTAGATTCTTTACCAGAGAGTAGTGGGGGCATGGAATGCACTGCCTGTGGAAGTAGTTGAGTCGGAAACATAAGGGACCTTCAAGCAGCTATTGGATAGGTACATGGATTACGGTAGAATGATATAGCGTAGATTAATTTGTTCTTAAGGGCAGCACAGTAGCATTGTGGATAGCACAATTGCTTCACAGCTCCAGGGTCCCAGGTTCGATTCCGACTTGAGTCACTGTTTGTGCGGAGTCTGGACATCCTCCCCGTGTGTGCGTGGGTTTCCTCCGGGTGCTCCGGTTTCCTCCCACAGTCCAAAAATGTGCAGGTTAGGTGGATTGGCCATGATAAATTGCCCTTAGAGTCCAAAATTGCCCTTGGTGTTGGGTGGAGGTGTTGACCTTGGGTGGGGTGCTCTTTCCAAGAGCCGGTGCAGACTCGCTGGGCCGAATGGCCTCCTTCTGCACTATTAATTCTATGATAATCTATGATTAATCTAGGACAAAGGTTCAGCACAACATCGTGGGCCGAAGGGCTGTTCTGTGCTGTATTTTTCTATGTTCTATGTTCTAAACCCTGGCCCATAACATGACAGAAAAGAAGATAGAAATTAAAAGCTACTTATCAGTCACCAGCCCATTACTTGACATCACAGCCAGCAGTTAAGGTGAGTTGACTTCTCCCAGAATCCTCTTCTGCCGCCTCTGCTGGATGAACTTTCTCCTGTTTGTCACTGGAGGGGTTCTTCGGCTACCCACAGTACAGTTGAGGTGACTGACTTGACTTCTCCCAGAATCCTCTTTTGCCGTCTCTGCTGGGTTGCGTGGTAGACCATTTGGGTTTGGGAAGGAGCGTTGTGGGAGCAGGGTAGAGGGGATCCCTGGTTTTCTTGCTGCTTTTGCTTCTTGGCCTCTGCTCACATAATAGTTTGCATTTGTTCCACATTTCAGGTTGAACTTCTCTACAGCCTGGTCGACTAATGCTGTTTCAATGTGTCAGTCCATTGGTTTAACAGCAGTAGATCGGATTGAATGCTCCCGTCGATATCTCCTAAAGGTGAGAAGAATGGCTCTATTTTGTTATCACTAGGAATCAAGACACACAGGGCATCCCTGCCGGGCCATCAGACTGACAGACTCATGATGCAGAATGCTGAGATTCACAGTCATTCACTCCTGTCTCGCTCACTGAGAGGGTTTGTAATGCCCACCATCACCCCCCCATCGCCATTCCGCTCCCCGTGCTCTGTCATAGAACATACAGTGCAGAAGGAAGCCATTCGGCCCATCGAGTCTGCACCGACCCACTAAAGCCCTCACTTCCACCTTATCCCCGTGACCGAATAACCCCATCTCACCTTTTTTGGACACTAAGGGCAATTTAGCATGGCCAATCCACCTAACCTGCACGACTTTGGACTGTGGGAGGAAACCGGAGCACCCAGAGGAAACCACGCAGACACTGGGTGAACATGCAGACTCCGCACAGACAGTGACCCAGTTGGATGCTCTGTCTCACTCAGACAGCGGTCTCTGTTCCTCTGTATTGAATGATTGGTGATGTATCTGACTTGCGGATCTGTTACAGGTCCATGAGGAAGAGCAATTGGGTGCTGCTGCCCGGAGTGAGCTGATGGCTGCTTTCTATGATCGGATGACTGAGTGTGTTTATGAACAACCCATCAAGACTTTCCTAGTGTCGGCCAAGCCGGCAGATGTATATGAAGTGGATGTGGTGAACAGAGGCAAAAGAGCATTGGAGAAAGCAAACCGGGAACTGGGTAAGTGTGGAGAATTGAGTGTGAGGCAGGTGTCACGGGGAGGGGGTTGCGTGTAAAGCTGGGGTCACTGGGGGATGGGATGGGGGTAAGACTGGGGTGACCAGAAGACGTCGGAGCAGAATTAGGCCATTTGGTCCATCGAGTCTGATCTGCCATTTTCATTCTCGCTATTTTCAATCACCCGACTGTCTCTCCTCTCTCACGGTTTTCAATCTCCCGACTGCCACTCTTGCATCTTTTTTCATCTCCCAACTGTCCCTCCAGCGCGGATTTCACCTCCTGACTGTCTGTCCTCTCGCCTTGTTTTCAATCTCCCTACAGCCACTCGACTTGCTGTTTTCAATGTCCCGATTGTCTCTCCATTTGCTGTTTTCAATGTCCCGATAGTCTCTCCACTCGCTGTTTTCAAGGTCCCGATTGTCTTTCTGCTCGCTGTTTTCAATCTCCCAACTGCCTCTCCTCTTTGTTGTTTTCAATCTCCCAACTGTCTCTCCTCTTGCTGTTTTCAATCTCCTGACTCACAACCTCTCCTCTCTCGCTATTTTGAATCTCACGGCTGCCTTTCCTCTAGCGCTGTTTACAATCTCCCGACTGCCTCTCCTCTCATGTTCTTTTCAATCGCTCAACTGCCTCTCATCTCGTGCTCCTTTAAGTCATATGATTGCTTCCCCACTCTCGCTATTTTCAATCTCCCGACTGTCTCTTCTCTCACACTGTTTTCAATCTCCTGACTGTCTCTCCTCTCACGCTGTTTTCAATCTCCCGACTGTTCAGCAGGGGCTTGGGAACCTGAATTGTAGCTCCAGTATACAGGAGGTTGAGAGTAGTGAGGTCATGAGTAAGGTTTCAAAGTTGCAGGAGTGTACCGGCAGGCAGGAAGGTGGTTTAAAGTGTGTCTACTTCAATGCCAAGAGCATCCGGAATAAGGTGGGTGAACTTGCTTCGATGTTGTGGCCATTTTGGAGACATGGATAGAGCAAGGACAGGAATGGTTGTTGCAGGTGCCGGGGTTTAGATATTTCAGTAAGCTCAGGGAAGGTGGTAAAAGAGCGGGAGGGGTGGCATTGTTAGTCAAGGACAGTATTACGGTGGTAGAAAGGACGTTTGATGAGGACTCGTCGACTGAGGTAGTATGGGCTGAGGTTAGAAACAGGAAAGGAGAGGTCACCCTGTTAGGAGTTTTCTATTGGCCTCTGAAAAGTTCCAGAGATGTAGAGGAAAGGATTGCAAAGATGCTTCTGGATAGGAGCGAAAGCACCAGGGTAGTTGTTATGGGGGACTTTAACTTTACAAAGCTGGAAGATACACAGTAAATCTCGGGCCAACAAGTTACAGTCCAATCACTACAAACTGATGATCTGCAGACTTATTCTCGTAAGTGACTGTCACAGGTTCAGAGATAGCATACTCACACACCTGTCCTTGGAACCCCGACAAATGCTGGGTGTGGTCAGATAGTGGTAGTCGAAGTTCTGATTGCACCGAAACATTGGCTGCTCCAGTGTCGATTACAAATGGGTGATGTTGATCTCCTGTCTGCAGAGAGATACTAGGTTCCCTGTCCGATTGGAGAGTCCTTATGACTAAATTAGCTAGTCAATCCTGTGTTGTGAAAGGGTTTGCCTGGGAGAAGTCAGTGTATCTCGTCTGTCCTCCCCTTGGTGGGTACCCCCTCCTTTGGGTCGAGTAGTCTCCTTCTGCTGCCTGTTTTTTAAAGGGCCATTCCTGATGCCAGTGATCTGCATGGCCGCAATTAAAACATGCATTGCTCCCTCTATATCTGCCCCGTCCTTTTCTCCCAGTAGACCAATGGCCCCTCAGAGGGGGCGGCGGTTGTAAAGCTGTTGGTGCATACGGTGGGCCATAAAAAGGAGCTGAGGGTCCCTTTGGGTGGGTTTGATATCCTCCCCCTCGCTGATCCACCCACCCAAAGTCATAATATTGGGGCTCCAGCTGGTAAGCTACCGTTTCTGCCGCTTGTTGGGGTCTCAGATCATCCTTTTTCATTACATACTCAGTCTTAACCTTTGTAACTGAGCCTCCTTCCTGGCCTACACCCTCCTTTCAATAAAATCTGACTGCCCTTGCCATCTGGGAAGGGTCGTTCTCTGTCCAATTCATGTTATTACATTTCACAGCAGTAGCCACGGAAGGTGGTAGGCAATGCATTAACATAGCACAATATTGAGGGGAATTCTGACCATTTTGATATGGCAAGTCACCTGACTGCCCACGGTAGATTTCATTAAAACGTTCCAGAAATTCCTCTGGCTCTTCAATCTTCTTAGGTTTTAGGCCTAAGATAGCAGAAATATTTATGGGCTTTTGAAATGTGCTATTCAACGCATTCAGGATTTGTGTCCGTCTGTCGTCGTCCAACGCATGGGCTTGCTGAAGTGCGGCGTGGCTAGCATAATTCAAGTGATTAAGAAGATTGCGGTACTCTGCTGGGGTTAAAACCTGCTGGACTAGGGCCCAGAGGTCCCTAGAATCAGCTTGATAAATTGAGATGGTAGTTCTCAGGGAATCCACGAAAGCAGCAGGAGATTTTTTTCTATCTGTGATTGTAGCCATAATAGCCATCATCTCACTGGGTGCCCATATGAAATAAACGTCTATCGTGGGCTGGGCCCCAGCAGCCACTGCGTCAAGGTTTGGTATCTTCCGAATCGGCAACTGTCTCCGAGTCTCACCAGGGGGCACTCTAGCTATTTCCTCTGGTTCTTCCAAGACTTCGACGTCCCTCCCTGTCACTAGAGGGAGTTCTTTCTCTTCAGAATCATCCCTAGCATCTCCCTTTGTTCTCGAAATTTGCGGTTTCCCCTTGGTCTGAAGGGATTTAGGTGGTATGCTTAATTGTTTCTGGTTAGGATCAAGCCCTTCTCTCGCTGTCCGAGATCAGGTCCTAGAGCTAACTGGGCTTGTGGAACAGAGCTCCTCTTCCCCTACTGATCGTGAAGATGGTAAATCGGGACCCACGCTATCAACCAAAAGGGCTGGAGTGACTGGCATGATTGGAATCTGGGGAGCAGTGACTGGATAAAAATTATTATACTCTGGTGGTTCTGGAATTAGTGCAGACAATGCTACAGGTGCAGTCGAAATCCTAGCCGACCTGGTCAAATTATCTTAATTTTCATCTTCTGCCTCTGTCAATGCAAGGCCAGCCATTGAACTACGTAGCCCATTGTTTGTTTGTTTTTTCTTCACTAATTGGAATCCCCATTTTAAGGGCATTTTCTTGCCAACTTAATAACATGATCTTATCCCTCTCATGTTGACGATATTGTCTCCATAATCTAATTAACTCTTTAGCTTTCATACTTTGGCTCTTTCTTTTTTTTAAATTATATATTTTTTTTTATTTGCTTATTTATAACCAATGGCAATTTTTTTTTTTGCTCCTTGGCAAAATTATTAAAAAGGTTCTAACAGTGTTCTTTTAAAACTTAAAATGTTTGAAAATTCAAATTGAATTACTGCAACTTGCAAGCTTAGCTCTGATCTCAACTCAGAACTAAATTTACGATTTGCTTAACACAAACTTGTATAACATTTACAACTTAATTAATTCTTTATCTTAACAATTTTTCTTTTAACAAGTTTTTCTTACATTCTCAAAAATGTTGGCTGCTATCAATGAGGGAGCAGTTAGCTGCGGTGATGTATACCGGAGCAAAGTCAACTGTCATCTCCAGATTTACACTTTTTAAAATGGTGTCAGTGAGTTTCTTTCAGTTTCTATTAATTCACAAATAAAATGAGATAAACATTATTTCAAGTAAGTAAAACTTAAGATTCTGGCAATTTCAATCAATTGCTTTTGAAAATAATAACTTTTATCAAAAAGGTGGAGAAACCCACTGGTTTCCTTTAATTAATTCAAAACGTAACTTTGCTGGAGTTCACTGACTCAAAGGAAAGGTATCCGATTACACTACAGGCTGCTGCTGTTATCTCAAGGCCTGAGTGAGAAGCACTGTCTGTCGTCTTTAACTTTGGCTGCTGCTGTTAACCCTTTGAGAGACTTCTGCTTCAACCAACATGCAGCATCCAGCTCTATTGATGTTCTTTGTCTTGAAATTTATCCAAGCAATTCCCCACAATCTCAACTAGTCCTCAGAACTGCGTTTTTCGCCACCACAGTCCAAGGGTACAATTTTAGCTTAATCAACTATAGATTTAAAACACTCACACATGGAATTGAACCATCTGTTTTAGGGGTCGCATCAACCCAAAACCTAACCCAAGCCGAATCAGAACTCACACATGGAGTTGAACCATCTGTTTTAGATGTCGCATCAACCCAAAACCTAACCCAAGCCGAATCAGAACTCACACATGGAGTTGAACCATCTTCAGATTTAAAAACACTCATTTAACTGAACCTTCATCTGCTGAAGTCACATCAGTTGTTTAAAACACTCACACATGGAATTGAATCCTCTTCAGATTTAAAAACACTCATTTAACTGAACCTTTATCTGCTGAAGTCACATCAGTTGTTTAAAACACTCACACATGGAATTGAATCATCATTTAGATGTTACATCAACCCATAACCTAACCCAAGCCGAATCAACAATATGAAATCCCATCAATTAAATTTCTAATCCCCAGACTGACCTTTGATTTCGTCGAGACGATCTTTCCGTACTAACTGCGAGTGACCAGACTAATCAGACGATAAGAAGAGGGGAAAAATAAATGCGCGGTCGTTTTCCAGCTGTACATTGTGGGCCTTTTTTTCCCATCCTCCTGTTCATAATCAGTCTAATTCTGATTTCGCGGTTGGTCAGAACCGTCTTGAGAAATCCCGGGTTTCCGGTACCAAATGACAAAACATGAATTTCTTTACCCGTCATTCTGGCCTCCATAAAAGTCGAGATGGATTTGCAGGTACAGCATTAGTTATTTTATTTGACTTGCAAGCCTGATTCATTTCACAGAGGCACAGGACTAGTCTCCTAGACCCTTGGAAAACGAATGAAGAAGGAGACAAAGGGATTTCTGCAAATACATTCAAATGGCATCAGGTTTCACATACACGATTCCCATAGGTCATCCTCTACCCCTCCTGACCTGGCCATACATCCTGATTGGCTCACTTCTCATCCCTTCCTCTGGCCCCCTATTACCCAGCATCCTTTTCTCCTCCTTTGCTGGACACACCTCCTCCCTTGCTTTGCCATGCGGTCTGAAATCCTTTGTCTGTGAACTCACCAGAATGAGACTGGCCTATCTCTACATTACAGTAACTAATATCTGTAAAGTAACTATTTTATATCACATTCGTCACTAATAGCGCAGGACTTGTGGGAGGAAACCGGTTCACCCAGAGGAAACCCACGCAGACATGGGGAGAACGCACAGGCAGTGACCCAAGCCGGGAATCAAACCTGGGACCCTGGTCCTGTGAAGCCATAGTGCTAACCACTATACTACCGTGTTGCCAACTGTTTCCTTCAGTATTGTGCTTTTGACATCTGCCTTATCCCAATTTGCAGAGTGGGATATGTGTCGCTGGTGCCAGGGCCATGGATGTCAGTGAGCAGCTGCAACAAGTCTGGCAGGGGAAGGTCAATAGCCAGAGGTTGATTTCTGCATCTACTCTAGAGCTAATGCTCACCATCTCCCTTCCATAGGGCTTGCCTTCGACGCTTGGGACCTGGAATATTACACCAGATTGTTCGAGAAGATGGGGAGGAATCCCAGCAGTGTGGAATGCTTTGACCTGGCGCAATCTAACAGGTGAGCCTGCTTGTCGACTTTTGTCAAATTAAGCTGACCCAGTCCTGCATAAATCCCATTGTCTCAGAGCAGAGTTGAAGTCAGTAGTAACCCGGGAGCAATCATTCCACTGGTGGAGTCATGCGTGGCACAAAGGACAATGAATATGCTTGTCGGAGACAAATAATCTGTCAATGTTCTCTGTTGATTATTCTTGTGTCTACTATGTATGTACTGTGTACGTTCCTCGGCTGCAGAAAAATACTTTTCACTGTACTTCCGTACATGTGACAATAAATCAAAAAAATCAATCAATATTGGTTACGAACAATGGCACCCCGTTCACCAGTGAAGAGTTTGAACAGTTCATGAAGATGAACGGAGTGAATCATAGAATTTACAGTGCAGAAGGAGGCCATTCGGCCCATCGAGTCTGCACCGGCTCTTGGCAAGAGTACCCTACCCAAGCCCACACCCACACACTATTCCCATGACCCAGTAACCCTACCCAATACTCAAGTCAATTTTGGACACTAAGGGCAATTTAGCATGGCCAATCCACCTAGCCTGCACATCTTTGGACTGTGGGAGGAAACCGGAGCACCCGGAGGAAACCCACGCACACACTGGGAGAACATATAGACTTCACATAGACAGTGACCCAAGCCGGGAATCGAACCTGGGACCCTGGAGCTGTGAAGCAATTGTGCTAACCACTATCCTATCATGCTGCCTAAATGGGGGCAGATGGGACATCATTGTAGAAGTTCTTCAGCATTGTGTTCTCGGCCTGACCATCTTCAGCTGCTTCATCAACAAACTTCCTTCCAATATGAGGTAGAAGTGGGCATGATCGCAGATTATTTTACAGTCTTCAGTAACATTCACAAATTCTAAAGAGCTGAAGTAATCCATTTTGATAGGCAACAAAGCCTGGACAATACTTTTTCCTATTGCTCTTTGGTATGTTCTTGCAGTTTCTCTCTCTCACTGTCTCTCCCTCCACTCACTTGCTCTATGATGGTTTCTGCCTCTGTCCCTCCTCTCTCTCTATCTACTACTCCTCCCCCCCCCCCCCCCCCCACACACACACTCTCTTATTTCTTCAAACTCTCCTCCGTATTTCTCCCCTCGGTCACTCTCTTCCCCCTGAGCCTCACTCTCTCCTTCGCCCCTCTGCTTCGCCCTCTCCGTTCCCGCACTGCCACGCCCTCTCTCGGCTCTCCCTGGTGGATCTAGCCCTCTCTTGCCACTCCCTATCTGCTGCTGCCAGGCCACGCCACTCTCCCTGCATCAGCCTTGCCCTCTCCATCCAAGCCATGCCCTCACTGCCACTGCCCGGATATGCCCTCATGTTCTGGGCCAGGGTATAGAAAACTCCAACGTATATCATGGAGTTCACCTGACCTACAACTGTTTATCGATTTTGGTTATGATTAGCACAAGGGCCTGCCTTTCAGATGTTTCTCAACAGAGGTCTTAAGCACTTTTAATCAAAAACAAGCTTCATCTACGAATTTAGTTAACATTTTATAAACACACACAGTAAGCATTTTATCAACTTCAAACATAAATACCCCACACAGCTACAGTAATCTATTCATGGCCCTCAATAAATTTCCACCTGAAACTGTTTCAATTTAATAACAACATCCCATGAACCAAAAAACCCTTTTACCAGAACAATAGGTAACTGTAATTATTGGTTTTCTTCCTTGGAATGACTCTTTGAAATTGAAAATAGAGATTCAGGTCAAAATACTTATCTTTCTGATCCTACAGCAGCCAAATGTGAAAACGAAAGCAAACAATCTCAGAGCCAAAAACAAGCCCCAAACCAAAGCGAAAGTAAAACCAATTCAGAGCCACAGCCCAGCTCCACCCACACAATGACATCACTGAAGCCATGTGATAAGACAAAAACATTTCTTAAAGGGACACTCCCATGACACCAAGAAAATAAACCATCAACTTCAAAGATGGTTTTATTTTTCACCTTTTCACTTTTCCAATAAGAACAATTGACAATAAATGTACATTTTTTAAACACATGCAAAACACGCAAACATTTATAATTACGTTGTCCATTTTAGTTCTTCTTCCTGCAACAGGAATCCCTCTTGATTGACAGTCTCTTTGGACAAGAAGGACTCTGCACGATCCATCCATTTCTCTAAGCCTCAGCACTTTTCTTTAAGGTCAGGTACTTTAGTTCAATCCGATCACAGAGTCTCTTGTAATTCTCCAACACAGGAGCATTGGTTACCACAGCCTTTAGCCCGTCAAATGCCTGTTGACACTCCGCTGTCCACTGGAATTTGCTACGCTTCTTCAGCAACTCCGTCAGTGGAGCAGCCACGCGGCTAGAATTCGGCACAAATATTCGGTAAAATCCACTCGTGCCAAGAAATCGCATTTATTTCCCTTTGTGTCGAGGATATTGGAAATTCCCCAATAAATTTTGTTTTTGCATCCCGTGGGACCATTCGACCCTGTCCGATAGTATAGCCAAGGAATGTAACTTGGGCTTTTCCAAATTCACTTTTGGCTAGGTTTACCACCAAACCCGCCTCCTGAAGTCGACCGCATAACTCCACCAGATGCTTCAAATGTTCTTTCCAAGTCTGACTAAAAATCACCAGATCGTCTATGTATATCGCACAGTTGGGTAATCCTGAAATGACTTTGTTAGTTAACCATTGAAATGTGGCTGTGGCGTGTTTCATGCCAAATGGCATAACTTTGAATTGGTACATACCACCTGGAGTCACAAAAGCTGAAATCTCCTTCACCCATTCGGATAAAGGTACCTGTCAGTAACCCTTAAGTAAATCCAGTTTGGAAATAAAGGTTGATTGTCCCACCTTCTCAATGCAATCCTCCAAGGGTAGGATAGGATAAGAGTCTGTTCTTGTAACTGCATTAACCTTTCTATAGTCCACACACAATCGTTGGGTAACGTCCGGTTTTGGTACCATCAATATGGGTGAGCAATTATGCCATTTTTAAGCATACTTTCAATTTCATTTTTAATTCTGCCAATTTTAAAGGTCTATATGGATGTTGTTTAATTGGAACAGCATTTCCCGCATTTCCCACATCTACATCATGTATAGCCATTTTAGGACTTCCCAACTTATCTCCACAATGTGATATACATAGATACATAGAAGATAGGAGCAGGAGGAGACCTTTTGGCCCTTCGAGCCTGCTCCGCCATTCATCACGATCATGGCTGATCATCCATCTCAATCGTTTAATCCTGCTTTCTCCCGATATCCTTTGATCCCATTTTCCCAAGTGCTATATCTAGCCACCTCTTGAATATATTCAAAGTTTTAATATCAACTACTTTCTGTGGTAATGAATTCCACATTCTTTGTGTGGAAAAATGTCTCCTTGTATCTGTCCGAAATGGTTTACCCTGAATTCTCAGACCGTGACACCTGGTTCTGGACACACCCATCATTGGTAACATCTTTCCTGCATCTACCCTGTCTAGTTCCGTTAAAATTTTAGAAGCCTCTATGAGATCCCCTCTCATTCTTCTGACCTATAGCGAGAACCTAGTCAATCTCTCATATGACACTCCCGCCATCCCTGGAATCAGTCCCATTGCACTCCC